>NW_015387737.1:272723-323338 GCF_001527695.2 Protobothrops mucrosquamatus | reverse complement strand
TTTATTAGGAAAAATTCTAGACAGCATAAATGAAAGGTATCACCATCCATTAAGTTAGATGCTGTAAGAACTTGTTTGGCACAATGTTGGAAAAGTGAAACCTTGCTGACAATTCAAAAATGGGAGCCAAAATCAGAGAGCACCAAGTAATGGCAACACTGATTGTGTATATTTGTAACAAAAAATTAACTACATTCAAGCAGGAATGGCTTCCTTAGGTACAATACATCACACAGCAAGGTGGGTTTAGATATTTGGAATACATTTTTTTAAAAAAAGGAATTAAGAGATCAGTTTTAAAATATCAGATGAAAGCAACATTCTCCAATATCTCAAGAAATAAAGCTTTGTATTTTAAAAAAAGAAAAGGACACTTGGCTGGTTTAATTAAAACAGAAGAGCTAAACTAAAAGCAGCTCTATCAGAGTGCATTGCAACAGTCAAACCTGAAGATAGCAGCATATTCCTCCACATCTAAGTCAATAAAAATGGAATTCACAGCAGCTCTCCCCAGCTGTGCAGATTGAGATGGGTGGAGTTGCAGACTACAGGCTACTATGATTAGGGAGACTAGATTAAAGGAATTCAATTGCCCCTGAGTTTCAATAGTTTGGGAATAACAATTACCAGATTTAAGATCATATCACTGGGGTTGCGATTTCTCGCCCTCTTTTGTCCTACATAAGAACTTACAAAATGTCTTTTGGTTCTTGCATTGTGGGGATTGAATGGGATCCTTTCCTCCCTAGGTGAAATAGTCTTGCTCTTTCTCAACTCTGCTGTGAAAAGGCAACCCTCACTGAATGCAGATCTTGTTTCATGCAGTTATTAGTGATGCCATACTCCAAATATTAAATTAAAGCTTTGTTTAGTACAGTGGTTCCCAACCTTTTCTATCTCCCACACCCCTAGAACGCTTCTTATATATTCTCACACCCCTTACAAAAGTTTAAAATAACGGCAATGAATTATGCATATACACTATAATTTTGAAAACCCAAGTTTTTGCATCCCCTGGAATATTGTCTCACACCTCTGGTTGGGAACCCTGGGTTTAGTAGAACAAGTTGCCTTAGTCATTATAGTTGTTTCCTTTCCTTCAGAAAACATGTTTTAAAATGTTTTATTTTATTTTATGGAAGCATTATAGAGTATCAAACTACTGAAGGACAATAGCAAAAATAATCCTTTGTATTGATGAATCTATGATGAGTCAAGGCTTAAACCCACAGCATAATTTTTGGATTATAAACCAAGCTGCACATGTTTTCTAGCCGCACAATTTATTAATTTATCATTGGTGATATTTTGGGCAATCTGGCTCAGCAGTAGCATACCGGCAATGAGATCAAACATTGGTTTCATTGTTTGTCAGGAAAAGGAATGATAGTGGATAAAGTGTCTGTTTAATAGACATTCTGCTAACTTCTCTATGACATTGTCATAGTTTATCATTTGCTAGAGAGTGATGGATTCAAGAATATAAAACGTTGTTTCGTATGGGTTCATAAGCTTATCTATGCATAGTACTCAAAATGGAATACCACCAAGGCTGATGCAATAATTAATTATTATATTACATTATAGTTAATATAATTAAATGATTAATTACACATGATCTCCCCTTCCAGATTCATGCTGATCTACTTGTTGCCTAAATGCATAGGACTTTTCCACACTAGTGACATATAGCGCCTTCTAAAGTCTCCTAGTGTGTTAGAATATACTTGTTTGGCAAGATAAAACTAAAGTAATTCCATCCACCCTACTTAGTTAAATATAGCTAAAATATTCCTTTTAAAAGTAAGAGTTATGTTTCATGTTGATAGCGTGGTTAGCTAGAAATATGGTGCAATTTATGGGCATCCATCTGAATACCCTTAAGGCACCTTCTCTTTAGATTAGAGAGGTATTCATCATAGGTACTGCAGTTAAATGAGACAAGTAGTGCATTTCACAGAGACTATTAGATGGAATATTTCATCCGTGAGTTTTTGAAGTTAAGTGTCTTGAAATACTTAAAAAAGATAATGGTCCAAAAACAATGCTTTGCTTCAGCTCCTTGTCATGCCTTCCTAATATGTATTATTCATAGAAAAAATAGCTATCAGAACTCACTGGTGCTCAGTATCGCCCTGCCAACCAGAAATTAGAGATGGTTCTCTTGAATATGATTGCTCTACACTTCATTTATTACAATAAATTGGCATATTTATAACCACTTTATTGCCACTTTCATCTTTTGGGGTCTGTTGTTAAAACAGGAGGGGGGAAGCATATTTTAAAAGAAAGATGTGCATTAAAACCATTGGCAATAAACTTGAAGATTTGATAAAAATATGCCTTTCTTACTGCCAAGTTATGATTAAATGGGCTCAAAATATTAAAGAATCAATAAAGTTAGAAACTTGGGAAATAATTTGGGTAAGAAATGTCAAGTTCACCCAAGCACAGAATTTAAGGGAAAATTTTTATAAAATGTTTTATAGATGGCATTTGGATCCTCAAAAATTGTCTTGCATGTACCCGAATTTGCAACCAAAATGTTGGAGATGTGGCAGTATGGATGCTACTTATTATCATATTTGGTGGACATGTAGGGATGTTAAAGCCTTTTGGATTAAGATTTGGTGGAATATTCAACAGATTTTTAAGAAAAAGATAAAATTTACATTGCAGTTATTTTTATTGGGTATTATGGACAATTTGGACCAAAAAGAAATGAAATTGATGTTGTATTGTATAACAGCAGCAAGGATCTTAATTGCTCAAAATTGGAAAAAAAANATTATCATGTAGCTTTTGATTAAAAATTTTAAACAAAAATATGTATAACAAATATTGATATATTTAAAAAATCTTTGTATGTATTTTAATGTTATTTTAGAGTCACAGTAAGTTTATACTAGTGTGTAGTAATAATGAGTAGTTGGGGATAGAATTTGATTATTGTGTGTTTATTTCCTAGATTAGCTTTGGGAAGTCCAGGGGGGGAGGGGGGAAAGGGGTAGGTTTGTATTATAGATTTATATGTACATATATGTATGATTTTTTAAGGAGGTGTCCGGTGGTGCCCCAACTGCACAAGACGGGATGGTTGAGTGAGGAAGGGAAGTAGGAAAGAGGGAGGAAGGAGGAGTGGTGGTAGTTTTGGGAGGAGGAAGGTGTGGTATGTGGAAGAGGGCGGTGCAGGGGGGGGACACCGGACGCGTCCGTGAATGTATTGATTAGTGTTATTTTTTTTGGCTGATATTGTGATAAAAGATCTATGTTTTTGTTTTTAATTGAAAAATTAATAAAAAAATTATTTATAAAAATATATATATATGCCTTTCTTACTGCCAAGTTAAAGTGCTGTTTCCAGTCCTCAAGCCAGCAGAAGAGTACATGTATAAAATTGTCTCCCCCACTGGCAATCTCTTTGTGGCTGTTCTTGGTTGCTCCAAACAATGGCATCTTTACTTAGTTATGGCAAGTTAAGGGAAGGGATTGGTCTATTTCCCCAGATTTATTTTCCCCCTCAGCTCCCCTGAAATATCATCAGCTGATGAGTCTTATGTAACATGGGATGTGACCGGGGCTACAATTTGACATTAAATAAGCTTAGCCATCTGTAAAACTTGTTCTGCCAGTCTTTGCATGGGGACATTCCAGTGAGCTTAACAAATAGTTGTCTAGTGAGCTATGACAGTGGTGGCAAACCTATGGCACGGGTGCCAGAGGCGGCACTCAGAGCCCTCTCTGTGGGCACGCGCGCCATCACCCCAGTCCTAGGCCTTTAGCTTTTATAAAACCTTTTCGCTTTAGGCCTCCGCCGCCATGTACAAAAAAAAAAAAGTTCAATCAGTCAATTTCAACTTCTTGCGGGAAAAAAAAGGTCTTGCAAAGTTGGAATTGATTGACTGAACTTTTTAGTCCCACCCAGTCTGCCGTTACCACCACAGCCATGCCCACCCAATGGGCCATGCCCACCCAATGGGCCACACCCAGCCAATGGGCCACACCCACCCGGCACTCAACGATGCATAAGTGGGTTTGGGGTTGCAGTTTGGGCACTCAGTCTCTAAAAGGTTCGCCATCACTGAGCTATGAGGATACTTTGGGGAAGAGGAGGAAGAGCTGCAGCCAAGGCAATGGTCAAATAATAGATCTCAGCCCAAAGGAGGAGAAGAATGGAATTTGAGGAAGCACCTCAGACTTGACCCTTCCTAGTTCCCTTTAGGATAAAGGCAATGGAGTGGGGGAGGCACATTCAGAGCTGCAAGTTTCTGTCATCATAATCCTCTAATAAAAGTGGTTTTAGCATTCATGACTTTGGTGTCCAGATCCAGTCTACCTCAAAGGGCTGACAGTTGAGTGGTAGTCTGAGGAAGTGTGCAGTGAAATAGAAGAGAGCACCACAGAGCTCTCTTCCATACCACATACTCCACCTATCAGCTGTTGCTTGTTATTTAACAGTAGCAGGGTGTGTATGCAGGACAACAAGAGGGAGAGCTGACTCCATCGGCTGCATCATACAACTCAACACTCAACTTAGGCATTATAATCATGTCCGCTTGAACAAAACTCTTGGCACCTCTTAAAGGTAAAGGTTTCCCTGACCAGTCATGTCCAACTCTAGAGGATGGTGTTCATCTCTGTTTCTTAGCCAAGGGAGCTAGTATTGTCCAAAGATATTTCCATGGTCATGTGGCCAATATGACTATATAGTGTGCATGGAATGCTGGTACCATCCCACCAAAGTGGTACCTATTTATCTACTCACATTTGTATGCTTTTGAACTGCTAGGTGGGCAGGAGCTGGGTCAAGGATAGGAGCTCATGCAGCGTTTGGACCTTGAACCTGGGCTATCAGCTTTCCAGTTCCAGTCTTTAACCGCTGAGCCATCACACACCCATGATGATGATGGCACCTCTTACTTGCATCTAATTGTGGGATATTCATGCAATGGCATCCTTTTTCTTCAGCCAGATTCCCAGGATATTGCCTTAATCTTTTCCTTGCTTCATGTCTGAAACAGGTTTAAACTATTCTCAGCTGTTCCTATTTGTTTATCATGAATTTTCAGATGACCCCAGGAGTGGTTTAAGCCATCAGCTATTGGCCATATGGGTCAGTTGTTAGTTGGGATCATTTTTATATATAGGTTTAGTAATGTTCTGATAGAAGCTCAATTAGTAGACCAACGAAATCTTGTAGACACAGTACACTTGGATTTTAGTAAGGCATTTGAGAAAGTAGACCACAACCTACTTCTTGGTAAAATGGAAAAATGTGGGATAGGCAGCATCACCATCAGATGGATTCATAATTGGCTGATCAACTGCATTCAACGTGTAGTCCTCAATGGAACTACATCTACATAGAGGAAGCATGCAGTGGGGTACTCCCAAGGTTTGTCTTAGGCCCAGGATTCTTCAACATTTTCATAAACATTTTAAATGAGGGGATAGAAGGAGAGTTCCTCAAATTTGCAGATGACACCAAGCTAGAAGGAATAGTCAACACTGTAGAAGATAGGTTCAAAATTCAGAAGGATCTTAACAGACATTGGGCCCTATCCAACAAAATGCAATTCAATTGTGAGAAAAGTAAGGTTTTACACTTACAAAATATATCAGCCCCAAACAAAATAGTTTTGGAAAACAGAGATGAGACTGAAGAAATGCGCCCTCAACAGTCTAAGATGGTCAATAGCTGGTGGTTTATCTCCTTCCTAATGTGATGTGAAAGATCAGATTTTGCAATAGTTATGATCTCTTGTTATTAAAAATCTATTCTTGCATCCTGAGTGCATGACTATACTTGAACTTTTCTGATAATGTCTAAAATTATTTTTTATACAGATTATTAAACATTTTTCATTCATTCAAAAGAAAATCATTCAAAAACCATGTTTTCCCTTGCAATGGTACAGTCCATTCTACTAAATCAGGATTTTACTAAGGAGAGATAGTGTGTTGCCACGCAGGGGCCATCAAGGAAATAAGCTCTTTAAGATTCTCAGCTCATTCCAGTGTGAAATGCCAAAAAGAATTTTATTGAATAAATGTTAAGAGAATTATAGAGAAAGATATATCAGTCTATATTTCTGCAACTTACCAAGAATTCTTATAGTAGTAGCAGTGTATGAGCCAGCAGCTGTATTTCATCTCTTTCTGGTACTTCATGCTGAGGTTCAAACTATTTGGGGGCTTTCCTATTTTTACTTTACTTAAAAAATACAAATAGTAGCATGTGGAGATGACTGATAGCAAATCTTAGCAGTGATTTGGTTATAATTTCAGACAGTGGACCCCTGAAAAAATATTTTATTTAAGACACCATCTCTACAAATAGCTTCTGGGATGTAATGATACAGTATATCCTGTGAATAACTCAGGAAGCTGATTAATTGACCCTCTGCCAAATATATGTTGAATAAAGCATTGTTTGTAGTAGATCACACCTGGTGAGTGGTCATATGATACCTCTGACCAATAACTTGGGAACAATGATAACTGATCCTTTGCTAAGAAAAAAAAATATGGGAACTTATGTAAAGCCACCATCCTTTCTCTCTTAGACGGTGTTAGATCAGGAAGCTATGTTGTCCTCTTTATCTTAATTGTTACAAGTGGAAATACAGCTAAAGACTTATAGATAAGAGTGATTTACAATACATGGATGCAATCAGCAAAGCTTGCTTAGGAATATTTTCTAAGTACACATATGGAGAAAGTAATAATGCAAGTTTGTTAACTTACAGATGGCTAAATCTTTTATGATCAAAAGGAAATCCACACCACTATCCCCTCACCAATCTTCTATAGTTCCATTACATAAACATCAGAGTTCCTTCCAGTAACACAGCGGTTCTCAACCTATGGGTCGCGACCCCATTTGGGGTCGATCGACCATTTCACGGGGGTCGCCAAGCAAGGCTGTCCGCCATTTTTTTCCCCTTTTCCGGCGGGTGCCTTACCTCCCTTGGGCTGGGCCAGCTGGTGGTCGGCCTGTTTCGTCTCTGCCGCTTGCCAGCTACACCTCGGCTGGTGCAGGGGGTGGAACCACGCATGCGCGGCGCTCCCGGGCAGGGAAAGTCCTCGACTTACGACCAGTTGGGTAGTCCTCGACTTACGACCGGTTTAGTCCTCGACTTACAACCGGTTTAGTCCTCGACTTACGACCGGTTTAGTCCTCGACTTACGACCGGTTGGGGGTCGCGGCATTAAAAAGGTTGAGAACCACTGCAGTAACAGATGACAGCTGATGGTGTTGACCAGGATGTTCCTTGAAAACGCTGTCTGGTGTGAAGGAAATACTAGGGAGGTATCATTTCAGGATTTTGTACATGTTTTCAAACAGTTGTTCGTAAGCTAGTTCAGCCTGCCACAGAAGGACCCATACTGGAAGCACTTGGCACATCAGTTCCAAAGAAACCAGAGCTGCTTCTAGGAATAGAACTTACTGAATCACTTTTAACAAGTTGAGTTCTATGAGTTCTCCAAGATGAGTGGATAAAATCCTAGGACCATTTAGAAGCTTTTCCAGACAAATGAAAAGGAGGCAAAGGGATACTGTAGGTGGCAGGCTGGGTTTAAACAGAAGGTTGGATGGGAAAGTCTGTGTGTCTGTGTTTGATCTGCATTTGATTCTTCATCCCCAAAACCAGGTGATATGAGATGCTTTCAAGTTTAAAACCTCTCTTGTAATATAGCCAACATCCACGGGATTTCTAAGAGGACTTGCATTGAAAGAGCAACCAGGTCTGACCCAATATCACCAAAATAAGTTTGAAGCTTTCAAAAATTACTATTCTTTAAAATGTAAAGGCGTCAAATTTGTTGTTGAGTGAATTACTCTAAACTGGCAGGCTAGCCTTCCATTTTTGAATCGGGCTCAAAAACAGTACAGTAGCTGTGAGACGGACTTTGGAGTCTTAGTGGATGATCACTTAAACATGAGCCAGCACTGTGCGGCAGCAGCCAAAAAAGCTAATACAATCCTTGGTTGTATACACAGAGGCATCGAATCAAAATCATGTGAAGTATTAATATACCTAATATTAACCTTAGTAAGATCACACCTGGAATACTGCATCCAGTTTTGGTCACCACATTACAAAAAAAAATATGTTGAGACTTTGGGGAAAGTGCAGAGAAGAGCAACTAAGATGATTAAAGGCCTGGAGACTAAAACATGAAGAACGGTTGCAGGATTTGGATTTGGCTAGTCTAGAGCAAAGAAGGATGGGGTGGGGACATGATAGCAGTATTTTAGTATTTGAGGGACTGCCACAAAGAAGAGGGAATCAAATTATTCTCCAAAGCACCAGAGGGCACGACAAGAAACAATGCATGGAAACTAATCAAGGAGAGAAGCAACCTGGAATTAAGGAGAAACTTCCTAACAGGGAGAACAATTAACCAATGGGACAGCTTGCCTTCAGAAATTGCGGGTGGTTCATCACTGGAGGTTTTTAAGAAGAGATTGGACAGCCACTTGTCTGGAATGATATAGGATCTCCTGCTTGAGCAGGGGGCTGGACTAGAAGACCTCCAAGGTTCTGTTCTATTCCATTCCCTTCCATTCCTTTCCCTTCCCTTCTATTTGCCCAAATTTTGTAGCTGCTTTATACCTCTGTTATGGGTTACTTACTTTTTCTAATATGAAGCTCTGTTTCACAATATTAATGCAGCACAGCTAGTCTAATAACTTCTTTTAAACTATAGCCCCCATCATTACTAGTTAGCATACTTATTGGCCAGGCTACAGCACAGAGTTAGAGGACTCTGCATTAAAGTCTCACATCAAGTGATCTTCTGAAGAGGTTGCTCTTTATATCAAGAAACTGAATTGCTGGGGCATCTGCTAACAGAATGGTTTCTTTTACAACAGATGGCAATTTAATTTTGCATTTAAATTCTGCATATTTTAGTTTGAGCTTTTGCAATTGCTGTAATTGCCACATTTCATAAAAAACTACAAAACTATCTTAACCAAGAACTTGTTTGTTTTTTTAAAAAAAAATCATAACAGCTAATGCAATATTTAAGTGGGGGGGGGTCTAGTCCAGTTCAGATTAGTCAGAACTTGGCTTTAGTTTCACTTGAGGTTCCTAGATTTATCTTAAATCATTCATTGCATACCAATTGTAACCCAAAATTTACAGATCTGTGTTTTACAGTATGTACAGGGTCTGAGGCATAACTCCAGATTCAGGAGTTGGATGTTGAAGTAATGGCTCCCTCTAGTGATGCATTTAATAAGGTGTCAGTTTGGAAGCAAAATGTCCAAAATAGTAAAAGACAAAAGGAGTTATATTGCTATTGAAGCTCTTCCAATGCTCCTAAATTTCTGTTAAAAGGTTATTATAAACTGAAACATGAAAAAGTGATATATCATGATGGTTAGTTATTTGATAACCAAAATATGCTCAGTTCTATCTCCTGTGGCATTTTATTGCATTTCAATTATTAATTCATTGCCAACATGTTTTTCAACACTATTTGGTCTCTGTAAATATTTCATATGGATCTACATTTTAATGTGATTGTAAAGTCTGAACTTCTTGTATTTCATTTCAATCAAATCCAACATTTTTCTTCTACTTTTCTCTATACTCATCTGTACATACTGTATATAATCTGCCCCTGAGAATGACATTCATGCCTGTAATGACATGGTTTCTGGCCCTGTTAGTTTGTAAAAAGCCACAGGTCTCTTGATTGTATTTGCATTAAGAACTGTTTACACAAACCCTCCTCAACCTGGTACTCTCCAGATGTGCTAGGATTAACAAATTCCAGAATTTCCAGTCAGTCAGCCAGAAGACTCTGCAGAGACTGAGATCCGAGAACTTCCAGATCAAATTTTTAACTGTGCAATTCTCCTGACTCACTCATGGAATTTTACAGGGTACAGATGATGATGTCTTCCCTTATATGTTTTCACAGCTTTTTATGCAGTATCTTTTCTCTCAGGAAAGGGGGACAAAAAGATGCTAAGTGAATGGATATCAGTGTCTTCTGTCTCCATCTGGCTGCATTTTATTTTTGTGACTTTCCCTACCTCACTGGGTGAGAATAGAATGCAAAGGAATAGAGAATCACGAATGAAGGCAAATATATATGTCCCAGGATAGTGATGCGAAATTGAATTTGGGTCGGTCACTGGGACCATTTACTCTTCCAAGGTTTCGGACTCATGCTGGAGCCCATCAGGGAATTTCTCTACTGGAATACGTGCTTTGGGTGTTCTGTGAGTCGTGTTTATGTGGTGCCTTCCTTTTGGCTGATTGATGTGTTGATTGGTGTTGTTTCCTTGGGCTGCCAAGCCCTCAGCTCCTAAGTATTTGATAGGCTGGTGGTAAATCAGCACTCCTGTTATCTGACAAGGGGCCCATTTCCCAGGCTTCAATCATTTCTCTGGCTATCTTTGTACCAGCATGGCCAACGATCTTAGTACTGCAAAATTAAATGTGTGTCCTTGTTCATTGCAGTGTGAGGCTACCAATGATAGAATATTCGGATAGAATAGAGCATCAATCACCCTTCTTTTTCTTCTGGAAAGAAAATGGAATGTAAGCAAAGACATTGAGCTGTGTTCTTCTATATTTTGTACAGTGGAGGACACATTGCAAGGAGAATGAAATCTAAGCTCTAAGGAGCTGCTTGGTATTGTTATTAATAACCTCACAAGTAGTCCTTGATTTACAATCATTCATTCTGCTTGAAGTTATGAAAGTGCTGAAAAAATGGATTAAGCAATAATACTTAGACTTATATACTGCTTCGTAGTGCTTTATAGCACTAAGTGGTTTACAGAATCGGCATATTGCCCCCAACAATCTGGGTGCTCATTTTACCAACCTTGGAAGGTTGGAAGGCTGTCACATTTACAACTATGCTTGAAGATTTGGCTGTTGCAGCACCTCCATGCTCACATGATCAAAATTCATATACTTGGCAGCCCATCCATACTGTATTTATGATTACAGGAGTAGTTAAGCTCCTCTCACCTGCCTATCTTCTTCCCATCTATGGCCTTTTGGCCCCCTGCTGCTCTGGAGCTGCTTGTTACACCCCAGGAAGTCCCAGCCTGCCCCAGCAAGCATTCATTTGCTCAGTTGCCTTCTCTTCACAGCTCCATGTGGCTCCCCAACCCAACTCAGCAAGTGCCAGCAAGCATTCGTTTCCTCCCCAGCCCAGCCCAGCCCAGCCCAGCCCAGCCCAGCCCAGCAAACAAGCCATCAAGCATTCATTCATTCCCCAGACTGCTGCAGATAACAAATAAAGATTTAGAATTCTTGACGAACCAGCGGAGCTCATTCTGGGAAGTGGATCTAGCATATGTCAGAGGCTTCAGAAGAAACGGAAACAGAAAAAAAGAGAAAACATTGCTTGTCAAAGAGAGTGATCTTAGTTTACTGTCCTCTAGCAAAGCCAGAACAAAATCAGGCAGCCTAGTTCTCAGCTCATAAAATAAAATAGAATAAGTACCACAATTGGCTTGCTGTCTGAATTCTCTAAATTTCCCTCTAGTTGCTGTTGGCTGGGGCTTTGCCCTCACCTCACAACCAGACTTGAAGAAAAAATACTAATAAATACAAGATACACTATCCTGTAGAAATCCACTTGAGAGAAGAAAATAGTTCTGACTGGCTCATCAGTGTTTGGTTTCCCCGTGTGTTATTTATTTTTTTTAAATTATGTTTATTGGGTTTATATGCTACTCTAAGTGCCATCAATATAAGGGACCCTGCATCTCTGTAAATCAGGGTAAAAAAATAACATAACCAGAAAAGTACACGCGCATGCGCGCACACACACACACACTCTCTCTCTCTCTCTCACACACACAGAATATCAGTTATGATATAATTGCTTCAAAGCCATAAGGGATCAACTTTAAAAAAAAAACACCAACTCCCAAGGTCCGGTTGAAGTAGCCTAGTTTTAATAGCCTCCCAAAAACCCAATAGGACAGGATCATTTTGATTTCCAGAGGAATACTGATAGAAGGGTAATTGATAGGGCTTGATGCCTAGAGACACCTACTGGGGACTCTTACTCTCTCGAATATGATGGTCTAACCTATCCGTCTAATTGTCCTTTATCCAGGTCTATGGGTCCAGGTATATTCCCAAACTTTCGGTTGTCAAACTTAAAGGGGATTTTCGTTCAGTCGTTAGTCGAGAGTTTCTTCGCTATAATATGACATACCCGTGTAACTCTACGTGGGTAAACTATTCAAGCTGTGGTTTTCTGGACCAGCTGTAGCTTCTAAATCTTTTCAAGGACAGCTTCATGTAGAAGGTATTACAGTATTCCAGGTGATAAATAATTGAGACACAAGTGCCCATGTTTTCCCTGTTCGTTAACTGGAAGGTCAGCTACTTTAACTCTGTCTGTATCTGAATCTCTTGAAGTGCTCCCAAATTCGCTGCATGACCCTATTTTCTATTCCTGTTCATAAACATGTTGCTTCCAGCAATGATAGCTTCTGGTCCTCGTGAAGAGGTGTTATTCTGCTTTAAATCATAAGAAGAATTGCAATTTATCTTCCATGCTATCAGGAGATAGTATACATTTTTGTCCATTCTGAAGTCTTAAAAGTTTTTAAGGAATGTAGTTTAAACATGCAAAGACAGCTCATACCAATGAGCACCTGTCACCATGTCCCTTGCACTGGGCACCATTTTATCAACTTTGAACATATTCTCTTGTTAAAGATGTATTAAAATGTATACACAAAATACCTTTAAATGATAGAGATGGGTAGAATATTAGTATTTTTAACAATACTCCAGACTTATTTTTTATAAGAAAGTAAAGTCTGTGGAATGGAATGGAATGGAACGGAACGGAACAGAATAGAATAGAATTCTTTATTGGCCAAATGTGATTGGACATACAAGGAATTTGTCTTTGGTGCATAAGTACATACAAGCAACAAGTGATAAATCATGATCATAATCATTTAAATAGAAATAGAATGACTGTGACAAAAGATAGCAATAGCTCATTGGGTGCAAACTCAAGATATCTGTAGCATCACTTGAAGACTGTTCGCATTGACAAAATCACCACTAGTCAATTGCAAAAGGCAGCTTTACTTTTTGAGAACAAGTTGGAGATATTGCAAAATATCTGCTGAGAGGAGACCTTTCCATTTATTTAAAATGGTTACAAAACATCAATATACCTGAGTGCTATCTGCTATTATCTTTAGTTCTACTTTGCACTTTATTCTTCTAAAAATAAGTTGAACTCTCTCCAGTAAGAAGATAGAAGCAGGACTGGGAAACCACAGGAAGACTGCAGTTCGATATTAACATTATTTGGATCCCATGCTGAACTGTTCCAGACAAGGCATGTGTAACACAATCATTCTTTTTTACTTCATATAATTTTATTATTGATAGTTTAGTTATTGTAAACTGTCTACTTTTAATTCTCCTGTGTTTTTCTTGGCAGATATTCTTGAATAAAATTAGAATATTACATTTTAATATTCAAGCCTGGATGTATATAGCTTGGGTGCAAAATATTCTACCTATCTATCACTATTATGCATTATTTATTTTTAAACACGTTGGGTATTTTCAGTATACATTTGCTCTCTGTGTAATATATTGATGGCTCTGCTATATCAGATAGGATGGGAAATGCTCCAAAAGTGAAGCTTTACATTTATTTTCAATGCCATTGTCTTTACTGAAAAATCATCTAACAATGAAGAAAAATCTTGCCAGAAAACTTTGGGATTATTACAAAACACTATGGAAGATGAAGACCCACCTTCATCTATGGTACATTATCAAAAAGAAGAAAAAATGCTACAACCTACTGAAATAAATGTTCATCCTTTGTATAACTTTTGGACACCAACATAACCTTTGGAGATGAAGTGTGATCCAGTTTTTTCCTTCTGTCTGGAAGCAGGCTAACTCTTGTGTTTAGAAAAAAAGCACTGTTTTTTCTAGGAGGAAAATGAGCTAATCTGGCAAACAACATCCTCAGATAAATGGTTAGGCCTCCTCTTGTAGTCATCTAGGCACATCTGTTATCCAGACTTCAGTGGAAGAAAATGGGAAGCAAGATATGCAAGAGAAAGAGATGGAAAAGGCTTAGTGAATCATTTTTTGCCAGTTTTCACCTCTCAGATCACAAATCATTAATCTAATCCCATATTGGTGGTACAAATTTTCTTGATTAGAGAGAAGTTAACTGATAGCTAGAACAGAAGCAAAGGAAGGAACAGAAGACAGGTCGTTTACCATGAGTGATATTTTGAGGTGTGTGCTTGTCAAAACCCAAAGATGTTTATATGTAACAAATGAAGGTAAATATAAGTGTTCCAGGATAATGTTGGAGGATCCCATCTGAGTCGGTCACCAGGATCTGAGATTTAGTTGTTCAAGCTTTTGGACTTGTGCTGGAGCCCATCCTCAGGGAACATCTCTCTATGTGTGCACTGCACTGTTCTTTGAATAGTATTTATGTGGTGCTTGGTTGTATGTGACATTTTAGTTGTCAGTTGGAGTTTTGATGGCGGGCTATTAAGTTATTGGTTGTTGTTTCCTTGTGTTGCTGCACTCTTGGCTCCCATGTACCTGGTAAGCTGCTGGTAAATTAGCACTCCTGTCAACAATATTTATATGTTGTTTTGAGCAATACACACTTATACCATGTGTATGTTGGAGTTAACCTGTAGATGACTAGACTGAGCCCGAGGAAAAGGCATCATCAGTCATGAGTCCCTTCATGCCCACAAGAGATCTAAGTCCAGCCCAACTAGAATTCCTTATCTACTGCCTAATTGCTTTGACCCTTAGTAGTTCAGATTCTTGTAGAGAGCTTAAACTTGCAGTAAATCTTTATACCTATTTGAACTGCCTGGATCTCCTGATTTCTCTAGCTCTTGACATTACCTTAAATGAAGAAATGTTAATATGTGATTTATGAACACAGACATTCTCAACTATAGGCAACAACCACCCACCCACCACCATAGCTTTTATTCATAAGCAATTTAGAGGGCTCTAACAACTTTTATTTAGAGATAATCAGACTCACAAAAAGTGAGACCATTGTCAAAACTTGCCTACAGTGGAGTTAAAAGTGCAGGACAGATTTTAAGAGATGGATAAACTTGAGGTCTTTATAGAGCCTCCATCTCATGAGGAAACTCTGTTGTCACACCAGGTTTTATCTGGTGTATCTGTTATTAGGCCACAGAGATAGAACAGAGATTCTGTAAATTGAATGGGAAGAAGAGTGCAGGTTTGTGGTCCTGGAAAAACTTCAATATTCATGTTGGTGTCTACCTAATAAGGTCAGGTCAAGACTTCATAGCTTCAAGCAAAGGAACATAAATCATAATAGTCAGTATTCAATCTGGGGTTCAGAAAGCCAAGCAAAGTTCATCAGTTGGTGCAAGAGTCAGAGTTTTAGATGTCTTACATAGGCAGAAATCAATGACACAGAAAATCAAACAGTTATTTCCAACAAGGAAATGGGGCTCTCTGTGGATCTTCAACATATCTTTCTATAATGATAGCAATAATATTTATTTGTTATGCACTTTAACTAAGATGTGATATAAAATGAAGCAAAACCACCAACAGCATAATAATTTCAAATCAATCCAGTTATATTTGCTCAGAAACCAGTAAAGAACCAATAACACTAAAACAACCAACAAAATAATACATTTAAAATGGTGCCCGTGTGTATCTACACTGATGACAGTTTAAGTCGGCTTAACCTGAAAATGACAGCTAAATAATAAGATGAACAACCAGATCTTATACTTACTCATAAATAAAATATTTAAATTCTTTTAAAAGGCCATCAAAGTTCTATAGAGCTGACAGGAAGAAGCCAGCTGACTCTTGGAGTCATGGGGCCAGTTCCAAAAAAGCCTGCAGAATGAGATCCTGAAATGAGGAACCAAAAGAAGGCTTTTGTCAGAGGAATGGAATGAACAGGATTGTGGGGAAATAAGGGCTGACAACTACTACAGCGTTTGTGCCAAGTCCCAAGCATCGATAGTTTAAATTGTGTGTCCTCTTGAACAGAGGAATAAGCAGTGAGAT
This sequence comes from Protobothrops mucrosquamatus, assembly GCF_001527695.2. NCBI lineage: Eukaryota > Metazoa > Chordata > Lepidosauria > Squamata > Viperidae > Protobothrops > Protobothrops mucrosquamatus. The sequence continues at coordinate 307,253 of NW_015387737.1, read as the reverse complement.
TAGAATGACATTATTCATGCCTAAAGACAAGTACAATTCAGCAAAAAGTGGGAATGCCTATTATGTGGCAGTGAAGATGGAAAAATGGCTTATTTTATACATTTAAGTGCCATCTAGTGGAGTTCCTTTGAATGGTAAAGGCAATGGCCCAGTAGTGATAATAGTTAGGACTGGTGATTTAAAAAGAATTTGATTTGATTAAAATTGCTTTCCCTTTGTAGGAATGTGGAGCCATAAGAGATCCCGCCTTGAACAGATTCATCTCCCTATTTGCCTTCATTCATGATTACCATCTCTGTCATTTGAGGCCCAGAGTGCATTTGATCAGCAGTGTGTAGCCTGGCAACTGTCTTCTTAGACAGGCTGATATGTCAGTTTCGGTACAGCAAGAAAAACATTACCAATCGCTCTCTAATGTGTTGGTATGGTGGCATTATGGAAGTGTAGGTGTTGCCTGGAATAGAGGGTTTAATTTAACCACCTTTCGAGCTGTGTGGCTGACAAATTGTTGTTATGAAGGTGCTCCCTCCTACTTTTCCCTATGCCTCTCCTCTGTCCCCCTAAGCTGCCAGTTAGCAAGTATGGAGGAGAGATGAGCAAACTTTGTCCTCAGCTAGTGCTACAAGATCATGGCAATGGTGTTTGTGGGCGACCATGGTCAGCAGTATACCCAATGTAGTATACCAAGTAGCCCAATGATTAGGCAAATTTTTGTGCAAATAAGCAAAAATGTATCCCCGCTCCCAAATAAAATAATAAAAACAGCAGGGCCATGCACAGTTCCTTGTCAGAAGTAGTGTAGGTTCTATAATTTGTGGTGGAATCAGTGCACAACCTGGCTCTTTCTTGGTCTAAATTAGTCTTTGTGCATTGCAGAACTAGCACTTGTTCAACAACAACAAGAATTCAGTCCATAGATCTAGAATTGTTCAGGTTTAATACCTTTAAAGTAAGCCCTGACATATACTTGTGAAAGCACTGCTTAGGCATTTTATATATATAGGCAGCTGTTTCAGTAGAAGCCAGGTGGTCTTGTCTCTCTTGCAGCTTCATCTGAAATCCTTGTGGTGGGCAGTGCCTGATGGCTGCAGTAGCCTGAAAGGCTAATGGAAGGTGGGCAAATCCTAGTGCTTGAAATCCTCATCCACTGATGAAATATCCCGAATCATGTCCGTAGCAAAAATTGTGCAGTAAGACGAGGAAAAACACTACTTTAAAACTGGAATAGCCTAATTATAAGTTTAAGCTGCCTCAGCTATATATAGGCAGTTCTCAACTTACAGCCATTTGTTTAGTGACCGTTTGAAGTTACAGCAGACTGAAAAAAATGACTTAAGACCATTTTTCACACTTACAACCATTGTGGCATCCCCATGGTCATCAACTGACTTATATTTATTATGGTTGAGGAGGCCCGGGGTCATCTGCTCACCTTTTGCAAGCTTCTGATAAATGAAGTCAAAGAGGAAGCCAGATTCACTTAACAACTATGTTACTAACTTAACAACTGCAGTGATTCACTTAACAGCTATGGCAAGAAAGGCCTTAAAATGGGACAAAACTCACTTAACAACTCTTACCAATGGAAATTTTTGGTTCAGTTGTGGTCATAAGTTGAGGACTGCGTGTGCTAGCTTTTTGACTTGCAGCATTTCCTACCAGCATAATATTCTGTAAATCTCCTCATGAAAAAAGTACAAAAAAATCCAGTCCTATTCCTGTAGTGATAACACAGCATCACTAAACAGATAAGACTATGTCTTAGAATTTTAGTCATGTTGCTTATTTTGAACACCTTTTTAATGATAGCCAATTTTAACACCCTTAAGTGCTGAACTGCCTCCATAATTGTAAAAGAAGGAAGGTCCATCTATCTTAATCAACTGGAACGAAGCCAGCAGAGTATTTTGATTACTTTTGTGTGCACTTAATTTTATGCAGAATCTTGAAGTTCTAATTCATTCATTTTAACTCTAGTTTTTTTCAATGGATTTATCATACAGAAGTTTAAGAAAGATTCATAGAAGATGAGATTTGTTTGGCTAAGAATCTAATCAATAGCATTCTACGAGCTGTTTTGGAATATAACTCCCTTTGTTTCCAGGTAGCACAGGGCAAAGTGTAGCTAAGTACTTTTATCAGATCTGCCACCCTTACTTAGAGGTCTCAATAAATGGATCTCTATTTTTGCTCCCTCTATTTTTGTGCCAGGTGAGAGACACAGCTTTACCCAGGTTTCCTTTGCTTTAGAATAAAGCTCAGTAAAGACTTATCCATGTTTTGTGTTATTTCTGTTGATTCACAGACATCTATGATTCAGAATAGATGGAAGTTCAGAGTTGAAAAGACCACCGAAAACATCCATCTAATCTTTTATTTTCTACATGGATACTAAGTTAACTTAAACCCCAAAAGAAAAGATGCCATGTTGCTCTAATTCTCATTTTTTTTTCTCCCCAAAAGATTTGGGTGAAAAAGAGACTATATAAATACAAATCTAGAAATACTGACTGAAGGAGCTATGGCTACATTGTTCCAATGCAATTGTGAGAAATTATGAGTTCTTTATTCGTCATGTAGGGAAAAATAATAGAACATGCACAAGAGAATCTATGCCTGAAAGTTGCTTCCTTTAGGTGGATAGTTTTCAGCCATGCTCAAGCTAGATTCAAACATTTGCAAATCTGCCTTCTACAGGTAATCCTTGACTTACAACGGTTCATTTAATAACCATTTGAAGTTACAACGGCACTGAAAAAAAGTGAGTTATGACCATTTTTCACCCTTACAACCATTGTGGCATCCCCATGGTCACACAATCAAAATTCAGATGCTTGGCAACTGACTCATATATGATGGTTGCAGTGTCCCAGGGTTATGTGATCACTTTTTGTGACCTTCTGACAGGCATAGTCAATGGGGAAGCCGGATTTACTGAACAACCATGTTACTAATTTAACAACTCCAGTGATTCACTGTAGCAAGAAAGGTTGAAAATGGGGCAAAATTCACTTAACAAATGTCTTGCTTAGCAACAGAAATGTTGGGCTCAATTGTGGTCATACATCAAGGATTACCTGTAGTAAATTTTGGCAGAAGCTCACAAAGCTCTAGATTTGTCAAAGCTGTTTGGTTTATGTCGTGTGCATCAAAAACAAAGGGCATATTTTACTATTAAAAGTTTGTTGCTATCAGTTTCCATTAGTTCACTGAGCATTTTATGCTTTGTGTAACATGTTAAAACCTGCGCCCCAAATATGGTGGCACAGTGGTTAGAATGCAAGTATTTCAGGCTAACTCTGCTCAATGCCATGAGTTCGATCTTGACCGACTCATGGTTGATTCAGGACCCAGATTGTTGGGGGCAGTATGCTGACTCTGTAAGCTGCTCCAAAATGCTATAAAGCACGATGGAGCGGTACAAACGTCTAGGTGCTAGTGCTATCGTGCTATTATTATTCACAGCCAGAACCTAAAGTGGAGGATAGTTTAGGGGACACTAAGGAATTTAAATGGGTGGAGCCTAAAAATTTGGCAATGAATAAGACCCTTATGCTGTCCTTTATGTCACAGAAAATACAAACCAGCTGGCCATTAATTTTTGCTTCTGTCATTTGGTGGGCTGTATGCATTTCCTTGTCCCAAATTAATTCTTGAATGCAGAACTCCAGACTAAATCATGCTAATGCAGTGCAGGGACTGAACACTTTACTTGCTTATGCTTATTGCTAAATTAGAAAGCTATAGTACCCTATTCATGATTGATCTTACTTTGCTTAATCATCTGTTGTTTTGCAGTTGTGTATTAGGGACATGTTGATATATTTTGTGCTCTTTTCTTTCTGTATATGCATTTTTGATGTGGGCTTGTAAGTAAACTCAAGCAAGGGAAAAGAGGGTTAGTTTTTTTTAATGTGCATAGTGCAATATAAATTGTACATGTGAAACCAATGCTTGTAATTATCTTCTTCATGATATACCACACTATATCAAACAAGAAATTATCCTAATTAAAGTCTACCCCCAAAATCAACAATTTTGTATATAATTAAGGTGAAATGTTTAATGTTAGGTTTTCTCAGAGTACACAGTATTCAATGTCTCCTTCATTTTTGGGCTGCTAACCTAAAAGGGGAAATAACATTTCCTTAACTAACTATAAATTGGCTGTGGTGGTTGGTACCAAGAACTGTTCTTTGCTAGAAGAAAAGGGTGTACCTTGGCATAAAAGTATACTTGAAAGTAAGAAAGACAATTTAGAGACAATCAGTCTGGGCTGAAATTGGTGATGAGAACTTCCATAAACAGGCTGGGACAAGATTGTAAGGAAGAACTACTTTTGAGTTGGGTCTTTTGGCTGCATTCAAGGAAATATGTTTGCACTCATTAATATTTAGTTTCAGAATCCTTTGATACTTCAGGTTATTATTCCCCACACTATTAATTAAAGTGTTCTTTCAACTGGTAAGAAAATCAAAGTCATGCTGTGCATATGCTAGTTTCTAACATATTACTATAATAAATGATTCATAATTCATTCTTCATATTCACAGCCTTTAAAGTAAAGATACACAATTGTTGTTTTTTTTTACTGACTGATTCCATGTAGGAAAAGGATTTGTAGATTCATAGATTTGTGGCATTCTGATGCATTTACAGTATAAGTTTATAAGTATGAATGCAATTTTTAATAATTAAAGCAAGGGGTAAAAAGTGTTATCATAAATGCTAAATTATAATGAGGAAAAACTAAGATAGATATATCTTACATCATGCCAAACTACAAAATTATCAAAATATATTGCAACATTGTAATTTTATTTAATCAGTGGTGAAGAACATGAAATAAGAAATAATTTAATTAAAGTATAGGCCAGTTGAAGTACAGATAATGTTTGGATATAACACGAACAAATTGCAGACTTCTGACATTCCTCATTCCCCTTTTATCTTTCACTGTTTAAACAGGTAATCAATCAGCATCTTATTCAATTGTCAATTAAGAATACATTGGCTGGGTTTATGCAAAGCTATAATGTAGTTTGCTTTCAGCTTAGTATGATAATAAGGCTTATTGTTGTACAGTATGTGTATCAGACCTTTATTACTACAGCCAGCCAAAACAAAAACTGGCTTATTTTGAATGAGAATATTCAGGCTATAATATGGTTTCTGCTATTGATTTGTTGGAAAGTTCATAGATAAAATGATTCATATTGCTGATCCAGTCAAACAAAAAAACTACAATTAGTAAAAAAAAGTGTAAAAGATGAATTGTCATAATGTAAAGGACAATTTAACATCTGTAATATGATCCTGTAATATTTTGGTGTAAGAATATTTTGATTAAATCAATCAAATTAATTAAATTCTGTTCCAGAATTTAACAAAGATAAAATAAATTAGGCAGTTTTAGAATATAGTGATATAATGGCATAGCTGAGCCATGGGGTAAAAGTAGGTTTTAAACTTCCTTTCCCATACCTGCTATGGCCTCCTGCATTGGTACATGCAGACATGAACAACATATAGTCCATGGGACAAATGCAGCACATCAAATACCTTTGTATGGCCCACCTGTGCTTTTTAAACAGCAACAAATTCACCATTGCCAGCACTGTTGCCACCTTTAAAAATATGCTCCAAGTGTCTCTAATGCCATGGCCAGCACTACTGCCCCTCTGCATAAACCATTAAACAGCTAATGGGTATGCTAGGTCTGCATTTCAGCTAATAGGACATGCCTTGTGGTCTGTTATGATTTTTAATTTCCTAATGTGGCCCTTTCACCTCTACAAGTTGTGCAAGCCTTGTATAAGTGCCTTGGCATTTATTGCTACTATCGTCTATTTTTCCAAAGGGCTACTTCATCTGGTGTACTTCCTCTAATCCTAGGATGTGACAACTTGTCTTGCTTTTTTGGCAAATTAAAGAGAAAAAAGTGAGAAAAAAAATAAATGAAATTCTGCAGCACGACCATCAAGGCGCAGCTATGATTCTTTCCTGTCTCCTTTGGAAATAGACTAACTTCACAGGAGATAAACAAAACAAATCTTTATTAAAAGAAAGTAAGTAGAAAGAAAGTTCAAGTGTAAAAGCTACATTTGTTTTTAAAAATCAAAATGCAGGTACTTCTTAAAAAAGAAAACTGCCTAATTCATGGAAAAACAGCAACTGATAACCTTGTTAAAAAGAATAAAGGAAAATGTAAAGAGTAATGTAATAAACCACTTAGATCAGTAGATAGTGCTATTCCACTATGATTTGCTTGTTTTACTGATTGCATACTCTAGGTTTTATAGAGCTTCAACCTATAAAGGAAAAATGATGTCTTAATACCTGTATAGCCAAATTCATAAACATAATCCAAAATATGTAACTGTGGAAATTATGTGCTACTCAACAGTTTTATCCAGAGTTATGATATAACTAGCAAACAAACACATCAAAATATATCAAAAAGTCTTAATAGTCCTAGCTAAACGGTTCACCATTAGATATAAACACAGTTCTTGAAGTGATATTTCCCTGCTTCCCCTTTCCTGGAAAATTCTAATCCATCAATTGTGAGGAGATGTTAAATCTCACTTTTTGCCACCTTCAACCCTTTGGGAATGCTGACTAAGTTTACTGGAGCCCAACCGGAAGAATACCAAGTTAAAGACATTATGTTTGTGTGACTTGCTGTTTATTGTATTGATGGTTCTAGATTTGTTTGTAAAATGCAGTACAAGCATATTTGATAAGCTAAATAGTTAGGAAACCTATTGATGGTCAGTCTTGGAAACAGGTTATTGGACTAAATAATGGATCTCTGATCTAAGTAGCAAGTTTATATATATATTCATAAACCTGCAACATCCAGTACTTCTTGTTATGAAGCCAACCTACATTCACTGCACTCCAAACTGCCAAATTCATGCTAGGCAGAATGCAAATATTCTGACTATTGATTTACTCACCTCAACGTACCTCTTCATTCTCTGGATCACTTTTAGTTCATCTGAGCTGCTTCCTTGTTTGATAAACATGCTATTGGAACTTCTTTCAAACAAGAAGTAAAGTATAACCACTGTTAATTCAATACAAGGTATTCTTAGTTTCTCAAATTTAGGAGTTTAGTAGATTTCACTTTGTTGATGAACTATGCCAGGATAGTGCAGTTTCAAGGAAAGCCTTGCCCTGTTGTAGCTTCTGTTGAAAGAAAAATCTTCAGGTCCAGTCCAAGCCGGGAATAAATAAAATGGAGGCTGTTTGGAAAGAAGGTTCTTGTTTATTTAGTTGCCAGAAACTTCAGTGACACAGCATGTTTCTGGAGTGGCTGACAAAATGGAGCTCGGAGTGGGTGGATTTTTTTTATACCTTTTGGGGATTTTGAGTTTGGAGTTGTTCCTGTTCTTGTGCCATGTACTTTGACCTGAGCTTGAGTGTGCCCTTTTGGTATTCTAATGGTGGTGGGTTAATCCTATTATGTCCTAAAGGTCATGTTCCTGTCCTGGAGTTTTTGTTTTTCTAATTCCATCAGCTCAAACTTTCTCTGGGGCTGTGGCTGAAGGCATTTCGCTTATGAATAGGTGATCTCAAATCTGTATTTCTAAAAGCTGGCCTGCTTGGGGAAGGAGACTGGGGACTGGGTTCTGCCTAAGATTTTTCTCCATTAATCCTTTGGGGAAATATAATATTCTGCCTTTTTTAATATCCTCCAAAATATTTCGTTTTCTAGGAGGGTGGGTGGGTGCTGACTTCCAACAATTTCATTCTAGGATAATAATGTGGCAGTGACCCATAAATCACTCAGCTAGGGTTACTACTGTATATCTTTGCTGCAAAAATAAGGTTAACCACAAGATAATATGAATCAATTTGGCAAGTATTCTCACCAAATGTACCGTAATTATATAATGCTTGTTATTATCATTCATGACATTTACAAATCTGCATCAAATACAGTACTGTTACTTTTGAGCTAGAAATTCCACTGAGATTTAAACTCTATTTAAAACATGGATGTGTAAGTCTAGGCTTTTGATCTATTTATACATTGAAGAGAAGGTGAATATCTGTGACCCAAATGAGTAGTTTCACAAGATAACTCACTAGCTTTTTGTAGTGAAATATTTTGTTATCTGATCTACACTATCCTTTATCTGCAAGTGTTGGTCAGAAACTTAACAGATAATTTGTGACTAGCCAAACTTTACAGCAGTGCTATCACAGGTTTACATTTGGAAGCCAGAAAAAGTATGCAGAGGTCAGAAAGTCGAAAGGACTTATGGAAACATTACTGAATTGTTTCAGATCTTCTGTCATCAGATCACAGGAAGCATTTAGCTTTTAGAAGTTTATTATGGCTTTGACTGTAAACAAATCTAGGATCCTGGAGGCTGAAAACAATTTCATTTGAAATTGGTAGCATCCTGATGTTTTGGTGTCTCATCTTGTTTTCTCCCAGTCCCTCTTTGGCATTTATAAGATTCTTTCTTTTAGAATTATGTTTTATTCTTTTTTTAAATGAATACTAAACACATTCACTAGGCACCCAAGAGGTTCATGATAGATGTGATACTGCAGGAGCTATAACTTGTGGAAGACTTACATGATCTGTCATCCAACAAAGTTAAGTCAACGACACCATAATAATAAAAAAGGGTGGGAGAGCTGAAGGGAAACATTTTTTTAAAAAAACACTAATGTTTATTTTATTGCATATTTATTAATTCTGCCTTTAAGCAGAGAGCCCAAGCCATATACAAGGGAACCCCCTCATACTAAACATTACTAAAATTCAGATATTTTCAATATTTTCTAAACATGGGCTTGATAGGCTTCCTAACAAAAACAACAGTTTAGCATCCTAGTTTTTTGCAATGCCAAGAAATAGCTATGGTTTAGTTTAGGCTTAGTTTAGTTATCACTGATTATCATGCCAGATGGAGGTATTCGATTCCTCACTGCCCGCTGCAGAAATTTTAACATCTCAGGGCTTGGATATGAAATAGCGCTGGATATCACTGTCTCACTACAACATAACCAAAATCTGCAATACTCTATTACATTATATTAACATTCTGCACAGGTCTTGATTTCAGTAGCTTTATTTTGCATTTTAAGATTTGGTATTTTGATATTGTTACAGTGCTAGTTAGAGAGGGTTCTCTCTGATCTGATTCAGATACAAAGCTTCAGGCAACACAAAACAATCAGAGTTTTAAATGAATAAGGAGTCACTCGGATTCCATTTCCTGTGCCAAATTCCATACTAGCTTCTGCTCCTCAGGCTAACTTGCCTCTTAAATCATCTGCCAGAACTGTATGTGTCTTGCAGGTTAAAAGATAAGGGAGAGGGGAAGGAAGAAATGTACTGTGTATATGTGAAGGTGTGAAGCATTATAAACATCTCTTCCACTGATCTCAAGCACCTGATTTTCTGGAAAGATTTCTGCCTTCCTCAGGTATTTCTAGTTTATTATGTAATCACTATCACTATACATCAGGGGTGTCAAACTGCTGGCCCGCGGGCCGGATGCGTTATGCCGAAACCGCACCCACCCCATTGCTGGCAATGGAAAAAAAAGTTGCGATACATCGCGACACATCACGTGACATTGTGAGTTTGACACCCCTGCTATACTTGTAAACAAGGCTTTATTTTGTATTTATTTTGTAAGTTAACAAAAGGAGGCAAATCTAGTTTCCTTCATTTGTTTCCTATTCCAATACTGAAAAGCTTTCCTACTCTTCTACCATATATATCTGGTTATATTATATTATTTATTTATCCACTGATGGATTTTAAAGCTATTCAAATTATAAAAATAGCAAGAACAAAATATAGCAATAAGAAGCATAAAAAGAAAAGCCACTGTTAAGATATACATATAAAGCTGAGCCCTCAAGAAAATCAAAATAACAAGCTGGCTTGCTATACAGTTGTGAAGTAAAAATTCAGTAGTTCATTTATTATTTGATTAAAACCACCATCACCAAATCTGATGCTTTCTCATATTATTTGACTTCAGCTTCCAGAATTTTTCAAAATATTTATGGATTAATTTGGGAATGCTGACTAAGTTTACTGGAGCCCAACCGGAAGAATACCAAGTTAAAGACATTATGTTTGTGTGACTTGCTGTTTATTGTATTGATGGTTCTAGATTTGTTTGTAAAATTCAGTACAAGCATATTTGAAACATATTTGAAATTCATGGGAGTTTTTTTTTATTACTAGCATAAATAAGGTTATTGGAACAAATTAGAAGTTATTTTATTCTTTGAACATATTTATTCTTTGAATATATTTTATATTCGTTAAGACATCGCTATGCTGCCTCAGGAAAAAAATGTACTGTTTTACCTCAGTAGTCATTATTAATTGATTCCAGGAGATGCAATGAGTACCAAAAATGATGTTTTTCAAAAATTTTCCCATAAGGAATAATATAGTGAGTAACAAGGTAGCTGACATTGGCAAGTTCTAGTTTGTGCACTGAATACCAAACAAACAATGAATTTTGGGACAAAATTTTCACATCAAAATGCATTGAGTACCAAATTCAATGAGTTTCAAAGCAGTTGAGTACATTGCATCTAATAAAAAGGTATGGAATGGCTGTTTTCTTTTCATGGTAAAGTATGATACAAATCAAAAGACAACCCAAAGGAACTAATATTCCCAGAAATTGGTTCACCTCATATTTTATCATTTCTAGAAGAAGTAAAGCTTCTTCACATGCGCGCGCACACACACACACACACACACACTGCCCCAATCATCCTTATCTTTTTCTGCTGTTGTTATTAAATAGTAGTAGAATTTATTCTAAATTTGTTGGAAATTACTCAACTTCTTGTTTAATCTCCCAAAGAGATGTATGGAAACAAATAATTAATAAAAATCATATGCATTCAAAAGTCAAGGTAATATGTCATTGTATTTGCATGTAATAAGACAGGATTTATTTTAATCATGGTTTGATGACAAAACAATGCCAGTCTTGTAAAAAAGAATGATCCTAGCTTATTCAGCCAATTCCTGGTTAATTTTACTTTCATTTCTTCTACCAGTACTCCAATGTAGAATATGCAAAATATTCTGTGATGGAACATTCCAGTATTGGAACAGACTGTTCTGGAACTTGTAGACTACCAGCTGTGCTGGAGCTCTTAGAACAGGCCATTTAGAAGTTTAAATACTTTCAAAACACCCAAACCAATTTAAATGGTGTTAACCTTTTTGTGGATCAAGGAATGGGATAAGTGCCTGATACATTTTGAATTTCTTACCACATTTCTTATAAAAAGAATACCCCCCAAGCTGTGGAATAGTTCCAGAAAACCCTGGCAAACAATCTTGGGAGAATTTAGCAAAAAGCAACCTTTGCATAAGTTCATCAATCTATATGCTTGAGACAAACAAAGCAAGAAACTAAATAGCAATTAGGGCAAAGACTATATAATTAGCATTCTTTCAAATGCTATAATTGTATGAAGCATGGTAAAAAGTGAAATAAAAAGGTAGGATGAATGAATGAAAATCTTCCTCTGGCTGAATATAAGGTGAAATGGCTTGCTCTCTCTGATCCTCCTAAAAGTGAAAAATAAAATACTTTACTAGCAAAATTTATCTGTTCAGGTCATCCCTCAGGAACATGAGCATCCACAGGACCTTGTTGCTTTTGCCAAATGCCAAAAGCAGTATCAACTGCAAGCTCTGCTTCTTTATTGTATGCGATGTCACAACACACATATAAAAATTGATGCTTGTGTTGCAATACTGCTTTTGTAATTCTGTCCCTTTCCACCACCACCCCTGCCCCCGCTGCAGATGTTACTGGGATTGCCTTATGTGACTTTTCTTTAGTAGGCAATTAATTGTGCACAATGGAACAGGCTGAACAATGGCAAAGGCATAATTGATAAAATCTTGCTACAAAAATAACCAAATGGCTGCTGGAAATAATGGCTATGCTTAGCAGTGAACTTTATGGTAGTGTAAGTGGATATCTAATGAAACATTTCCTGTGATTTGGGTTTACTGACATCTGACTGGATAACTGAGGTCCAGAATCCTCAATAATCCACTGTGGATGTGTTTTGACCAGTTCAACAATAAGTTGGTTATTATAATGCAGATTCAGATAGAGTTCAATACACCACCTGGCCTTTTAAATAGGATCTGAATACGGATAATATCTGAAGCACTAAGAGGTAAGGCTAACTAGGTGTTCTTTTGAACCTCTCTCCAATTAGAAATAGCCCAAAAGGCTGACCCTATTGTGTGGATATATCAGTGTGTGAAGTGGCAGTATCTTAGTATCTTAAAAGGAAACCAGGCAAATTATCTGGAAGTAACATTTGGGAAGATATCAGAAGGATCACAGCAGAGACTCTTGGAGAAAAGGTATTTATTAAATAATTAAGTCTATTTTAGAATAAACATGAGTTTGGAGCTGACTCAGCCTTGACTGTACTGAGGGATGACATCATAGGCGGCTGCCTTTCTGGAGAGTTACCGGAGTCTGATTAGTGATGCTGTGTTATCACTACATGAATAGGACTGAATTGTACTTTTTTCATGAGGAGATTTACAGAATATTATGCTGGCAGGAAATGCTGCAAGTGAAAATGCTAGCACACGTAGTCCTCAACTTATGATCACAACTGAGCCCAAAATTTCCATTGGTAAGATAGTTGTTAAGTGAGTTTTGTCCCATTTTAAGGCCTTTCTTGCCACAGTTGTTAAGTGAATCACTGCAATTGTTAAGTTAGTAACACAATAAGTGAGTGTGGCTTCCTCAGTAACTTTGCTTGTCAGAAAACGTGATCATATGACACCAGGACACTGCAACTGTCATAAATACATGCTGGTTGCCAAGCATCCAAATTTAGATTACCTGACCACAGGAATGCTGCAATAGTCATTAAGTGTGAAAAACTGTCACTTGTTTCAGTGCTATTGTAATTTCAGTCACTAAACAAATGGTTTTAAGTTGAAGACTACCAGTGAAGACCCTTGGATGTACAGAAAATACTTACAAATAGTATTCTATTATTCAGCCTGGGAAACAAATCACCATATCACAGAACATACCTAGTGCAATATAATGATCATATTATTCAGTAACAGCTTTTGTGAGAAAGCTTCCCCAGATATGGGCTGCAACATGTATTGTGTTCATTGGATGTCTTCTTTCTGTTGTGTAGAGATTTACCAACACTAATTGCCATCAGGATTTTTTCAAGGTTAGTCTAGCTTGAGAACGGATCTGAATACGGGAATATGGGAATATGGGAAAAGCTACTAGAGATCAAGTTGAAGTTGGCTGTACTATTTGTAATGTGAAAATGAATAATAATTTGTCACATAGTTTTAGCATGCAAAAAATTAAGAGTGGAAATCACTCACTGTGCCTAAACAAGTAGGTTTATATAAGACTAAGCAAATAAATTCATAGTTACATTGTAATCCCACTGCCTTAATAAAAGAAATGAGATGTGGTGAAAAAACAGGAATTAAAGGATAGTTGTCTCATGTAACATTTCTTGACCTTTTATTGAGAACTACAGTTTCCAAATCAGAACCAACTATATTAAGTTATAATGTATTTTATTAAAGGGCTGAATTCTGAAATGCATTTGTTCAGGCACAAATTCAGTAGAATTATAAATTCAGTACATTGAATTTAGCAAAACAGTAGTAAGAGTGAAGGACTGTTTTACCATAAATGCTTAAAAGAAATTGCTTTTTAACAAGCCTGATCTGATTGAATGAAATAATGAAAAACAAACTTGAGTCCTAATTTGGGGGTGGGGAAGTATATTTTTACTGTTAGGTTTTACTTCTCCCACATTCTTTATGGCTAAGCTCATTTGCATTAAAAGGGATCCTGGTATTTTAAGTTCATTAGTTCCCACTACTTATTCTGTATAATCCCTTGCGGATAGTATGCTGATGCCATTCAACTTGAAAGGATTAGAGTAACCTCAGGTGGAAAATACATTGGCATTGAACTTTTGAGAAAAATCTCCCCTTCTCTTGCTTTTCAAGCTCAAAGCCGTCACAAGGGATTAAAGTAAAAAAAAAAAAAAGGGGGGGGGGTTTGTTAGAAACAGATAACACAGCATGTCAGCAGAAATTAGTGTGGGTTTTTTTTTCTATAAAAGAAATTTTCTCATTAAAACAAGAAAAAGACAGCTGTGAAATTCAGATTAACATTAAAGAATCAATGCTTTCATAAAGCCTGTGCTTTTTAAATTATTGTGGCTCCTGTCAATCCTAGTTAAAAAAAAAAATACAAGTTTCCTATATTTTCTTCCTCATCGCACCAGTCTATAACATTTATGGTTCTGCTGGGAGCACTGCCTCTCCCAAGACTTCAGCACTATTATTAGCTCAGAATTAAAAATTTCAAGAGCTCCTCACAGCCTAACCTGTCAGTCTTTATAAATAAGTTCAGGTATATACACTTTTGTTAAGAATATTGATGAGTAACTCAGGTTGGAATCCTAATTTCTAACTCGTGTCATTGCTAATTCTCCTGCTAATATTTATCATCTCTGCATGAAAATCTAGCTGGTGGGACTTTGGCCCAGTCTCTGTCAACTCACCTCACCTCACAGAATTGTGATGGAGAAATTAGAAGGATTTGTTGGTATATTTTCTGCCTTGAGTGGTATATGAAAAAAAAAATCAGCGTAGTAATGTTTTTTTTAAAAAGGACTCCCTACTTAATAATTTCACGACAAGCTTTAGGGTTGCCAGGTGTCCACTATTTGAGCGGACAGTCCACTTTTTTCACATTATGTTCACTATTTTTTTTCCACAAAATAGTGGACATTTTTTTTATTCAAAAGCTTTATGATGAAATGGTACGTAATCTAAAGCTGTACAGTCTACTTTTTTTTACTACTTAACCCCCCCCCCCACTTGTCCACTATTTTTTGGAAGCAGACCTGGCAACCCTAACAAGCTTAGATAGTTGATCTGTGATTTTTTTTTTTTTTAACCGCTGAGAGCATCTCAATTCAATTCAGTGCCTTAAGTGCCCTATATGGGGTATTCTTGCCCCGGGCCAGGTATGGAAGGGCACTCCTATCCTTAGGCAAGGCTTACCGAACACGTGCATATTCCTCTTAATTAACTGGCTGATTGATTCTTTAATTATCCCTGCAGATTCAGAAGACTTAAAGCTTGGTTATTTCCCAGAGACACCTGATTGTAGCTTCTGAAAGCCTCGTCTGGGAATTAAAAAAAAAAAAAAAGGTGATCTGGCTGGGCTTGCTCATTCATTCATTCGTTTCCAAAGAGGCGAGAGCAGCCTTGCACTCCTTCAACAATTCCGCCGCCCGCCGCCTTTCCTCTTTTTCTGTCTGCGCGCCTTCCCGCCATTCTTTGGCTCTCTCCCCCACGGCTCCTTTCTGTCGCTAACCGTTTCCTTTCCCCTATCCCTTGCTTTTCCCTGCTTTTCTCCTGGCCCTGCATTCCTGGCTTCTCCTCTGCTGGCGATTCCCTTCCTCCGCAGCTCGGTTCTTTGCCGCTGCCCGTTGCTCTCCCTGAACGCCAGCCTTTGTTCCCCGCCGGTCCCTCGGCGCGGGATCGACCACACACCCTCAACTCATTCTACTATACCAGGGGTAGTCAACCTTGGCTCTTTTATGACTCGTGGACTTCAACTCCCAGAATTCCTGAGCCAGCTAAGCTGGCTCAGGAATTCTGGGAATTGAAGTCCACGAGTCATAAAAGAGCCAAGGTTGACTACCCCTGTACTATACAATTCTCCCTGGGGTGGATGGAAGGAAAGAGAATAAACGATGCGGGTGGGATGTGTGTGTCAATATTAGCTCTCATAGAAAAAGGTGGGATGTAAATACAACAATAAATAATTATTAGCCGCCACTTATACAGCTTATATAGGAAGATGGAGAACACTGGCTTAGATCCTCCAGGACCAAAGCGTGTCCTCAGTTTCTAAGAGGTTGCAAATATGTTCCAAAAGAACTGCCCAAGGCATCTCTGGGCTGCACAAGTAAAGTTGTTTGTCTGGTGGTACTTTACAGGAGATGTCACAAGGAGGTCAAAATTCATGAAAAGTTAGGCCAGAAATATGCATGTGTTTGCTGTGAACTCAAGCAGAGGAGCTCCCACTGTTACACTGGAATGAAACAGCACAATTTTGTTTTGCGCTAAACAGTTGTTATCAGCACATATAAACGCTCCTTATCAGCACATCTTAAAAAGAGTCTGCCAGATATATGGTACTAACATTTCTGTGTTTTGTTTTGTGATAATGTATCCTTTGGAACATCTGCTCTAATTATAAGTACTGATTAATATATATTATTTCTAATCAACATATTTTTACCTTGCAGCATAATTCTCATTTATATATCATAGAAGCCACTGTAATATTATGCATGCATCTTAGTTTGTATAATATCTTTCCCCCATTCCAAGGTTGGAGCTCTTATTCACTGACCTTGAGTACTTCCTACTAAATATACTAGAGTGTTTTAAATTCTGAGTACAGGTATATAATATGTATACTGTACAAAACAGATAGTAAAACTAAACTTGATCAGTTACTCTCTGGTCTAATGTTAGTACACTGTTCAAGCTTTATTAGATCTTTTGAGGCATACTTAAACTCAGCCACTTCAAGATACCAACACAGTGAGAAGTCCCATGCTAGCATCAGTCTAGCAGGCTGGCTTTTGTTTCCAAGGTCCCTGATCTTGGGGAAACTTTTGTATGTCTAGACCAAATGTATAGAGCAGGGGTGTCAAACTGCCAGCCCACAGGCCAGTTTCATCATACCGGAGCCGCGCCCACCTCATTGTGGGCAGTGGCAAAAAAGCTCAGATACGTTGTGCGATGTCACGTGACGTCACGAGTTTGACATGTCTCTTATAGAGGCTTCCTTATTACAACTGTTTTTCTGAACATGTTACCTTTTGTGTAGTAAATTACAAGCATCACATCTAGGGGCTGGATTTTTGGCTGAAACTTCCATTTTCACTTTATGATTCTCTCTCTCTCTCTCTCTCTCTCTCTCTCTCTCACACACACACACACACACACAGTCATGTTTTAAGCATGATTGATGAATAAGCCATAGATGCTAATCCATAAACAATCGTTTATAAGCCATCATATCTGAATTCACATACAACCTAATCCAAACTAATAAGTACATTGTGATTTATAGTGAGTTGTACATCTCATTGCTGAGCTTAGTGAGATCTGAATATAGTTACTATTTTTTGAGCATCCAGTTTGTGACTTTTAATAGCATGTGGAAGACTGATGAGTAAAAATAGCAGATTTTAGTGGCTGTCTTCATTGTTCCATTAATCTTTGGAAGCAATAGTTTTTATTCCCAGGACTGGTGATAATGATAACAAATTCTTTATTTTAGAGAACCACAAATTATGAAGATTTTCCAAAAAATTAATCACTGCTTCTGAAAAAAAAAATAACCTAACAATTGGAGGAAAAAGTTTCACCCAAGATATGGTCAGGCTAAGAATCAGTTTTCTTTGAAAATATACTGTATAAAGTTGAGCTAGCTAAAGAACACTCTTGAGCAGGGGTGTCAAACTTGCCGTGTCACGTGATGTGTCACAACATATCGTGACTGTTTTCCCCTTGCTGGAGCTGGGGTGGGCACAGCTTCCGTGTGATGCATCCGGCCCACGGGCCAGCAGTTTGACACCCCTGCTCTTGAGTTTCAACTTATTTTAGGACTAGACTAGCAACAGAAAAATGAAAGTTGCTCTCTTAGCTGGATAATTCCCCAAACAAAAGGATGCTAGATTATAGACTGTGAGACTGCTGAAATAAGACAATAGGCCTCTGCAAATTGGCATTAATGCAAACATTCCCAAAGGTCTGTTGTTTATTTTACATCTTAAGATGTTTATCTCAAGATGTGTACATGATTCTAACAAACATCCTCCTAGTCAGTTTATAGATATGCTTGAAAACAAGATATTCTATTGAACTGAAATCCTCCTGTGCTGACATTGACAGCTGTCAGTTGTTTTAATGCTAGTAAAGCAGCATTATCAGCTCTTTGTGAATTAACACTTTCCAAAAAGCAATTAGGCAAACCCCTTGAATGGAAGGATTTTGCTGAAAGCAGGAGGATGTTATCTCTATACCTCCTTCTTGCTTGCCTAAACTGTTTATCTCCCTATTTTTTAAAAATAAACTTCTCTATTTTTATTGGTATAGTTAGTTTTTATTATTTTACTGTTTTGTTTTTATCATTTTAAACTGTTTATTGCAATTATTACAATGACATTTAAACTATAATGTGCTTCATTTTTTTAAATGAAAAGTGATATACAAATAGTATAAAGCACTAAGTAAAATGATTGAAACAAGAACAGGAGATTTATCTATTTTTAGAGATACCTGTTTTGCAGTAAGAGCTCCGCTCCCACTTGTGATTTATATTTCTTAGTTAAGAATACAGTAATTATTACCTAGACTTGTTATCAATACATACTGTATACTTGTTGGCCACATTAGCAACAAAATACTTCTTGAACAGCTTTGATAACTGGAGACAGATAATATACTGTATATAAGGTTAATCAAACCAACAGGATATTTATTATTATTAATTTGCACTGAAGGGAATTGTTTTTATTTTTTTCTTCCTCTTCCTTTTTTCCATTATCATTTGCTTTAGTAAACTGTAATTAAAAACCAACATTTGCTATATTAAAATATGTTATAGATTTTGTTAGAAACTATCATGAGATTTCAGGAATTGAAATTTTTCTAAATAATACATAACGGTAATAATATTTATGGATTTTCTGAAGACAAGCTATTCAAATAATTTAATGTATTTAATATATTGAATACTATACAGTTCATTCGTATCGCAGCTATGCAACAAGTCTACATTTCATTTTAAAGCAAGCATTTGCACATTGGAGAAAAGGCAGAAGAAGCTGAATATGATGTAGAAGTTTGCATAGTGTGTTTATTATTTTTTCACAAACAAATTTCTGGAAATCCATGGGAGTCATTTTCAAGTAATTAAAAGATTGTGACTTTGAAATGTATGGTGCTTTACAGATCTTCAACTTGATTTTATTTGGAAACAAAAATCCTACAGATATTAACTGTAAGACCACTTCCAGTGATAGGCAAATTCTAATATTTTCTGTATAGTTTGAAAAAGGCTTGGGGCTTTCAAGGAGGCCTGGTCTTCAAACTTCTCTTACTTAATGAGCTAATTTTAACATATGTTAATTTTCTGTTGCATTTAGGCCAAAGTCTTTGATATTTTTATAGCAAGAAGTAGCATATAAATATTTACTGGATTTGATATAGAAAAAGCAGGTTAAGAATTTATGTTCAAGAAACTGACTGCTGTTTATTGACCTTCCTAAAACCAGGATCCCTTGAAAAATGTGTGCCATGTGCCATGTCCGTGTATGTGAAAAGAGAACACCTACTTCCCAATATAGTTCTCTCACCTTTACCATACCATCAGCTGAGAAAAATCTGAAACAATGACATTGTTTTTCAGGTTTCTTTATCCAAGCAAATAGGTACTGATTGTGGTAAAGAAATAGGAAAACCAGTAACTGAAAGAAAACATTTATTGAATCAAAGGTCAATATTTTCCTTTTAATATCTACAAGACAACATTGAACTTACATTATTTAAGAATGAACATAATGTACAAAAATGTATGTTTGTTATAAAAATATGTCTCTCTTTTCTGGCGGCTGAGCTGAAGATGATGACTTTTTTTTTTTTGGATCAAAAATTCTTCCCAGAATTCTTTTCTATCAGTTCAAAATAAAGTGAAATTTAATCTGAAACCCCAGGACAGTCTTCCCCAACCTGATGCTCTCTTTTGAACTACAGTTCCCTTGACTTGTAGCTAATGTTCATGATTTCAGGGATAATGTGCAGTCCAATATATTTAGACAGCGATCATATGGAAAGATATCATAGAGTACTTTGAAGAGCACTTTTGAAAACGTCTGCATTTGACATCCTGATCTTGGCAACTACTAAGCTGCCTGTGTATTTGGCCCCAACAGTAAAAGGCATCTCTCTGGACTCCCTGAAATGAAACTTTCCCCAACAAAATTATATTTTCACCTGTATTATTTGGCTGCCTGTACCAGGAATGTCTTCTGGACTCAACCCATAAATAGGGATTTTTGTGCAGCAGCAGTCTTCACATATTTGTTCAACTACCACTTTGACTCAGATATATTTACATAGTTTACTTCCTCAGTGGGTTTGGGCCCAAAAGCGGTTGTAGATAAGGATATTCTTCCATTTCCATTGAACAATCGTTAATGATTTCACAACTGTTAGGGATTTTTTTTTTTATTAAAAAAAAATAAAAGCTGTAAGTATGGTATTCCCTCATTCTCTAGTCTCCCCTTACAAATTATAAATGGCAGTGGAGAAAGTCGCAATAAGCGTTAATTACAAAGCAATGCTACTATATAATCTTCCGTTTCAGTGACACCTGCGCAAAGTTCTTGCATGGTCTTGTTTCCCCAGATATGCAGCAAATACTTGTAACATTAAGAATTTCTCCAGTTAGGCTCAGTTATTCTTATTTGCCAGTTAAGATATTAAAAAATGATGCATGAGGAAGATTCTAGATGTGTCTTAAAATTATGTTGTTAATATTCAATCAACTTGTTTTAATTTAATATGACAAAGGAGGCATGAGTATGGGAAGACAAAAATAGACCACTTAACAAAATATAAAATAACAACATAAAAAAATCCCACAGTGCAATATTAAAACACAGTTTTCACACTTTGTGAAAGAAACATGCTTTGGAACCTGAGCAAAAGGCTTCTTCACCGATACAGCAAAAAGCCACCCTGTATGTTGTTTTCAGTGATATCCATTCCTGCTAGGTTACTATGTTGCTCTTAGCAACTTACATGGGCCCCTAAATATTTAGTATGTGGAAACTGCCAACTATTTAGAGAGTTCAACTAAATTCCAGCTATAATATTGCAGGCAGTTCATCATGCTGCTACTGGTAATGCTGGAACAGCCTAAAATTAAGCATTGAAAAAGAAGAAAGAAAAAAGCAGCCAACATAACAATGCCTCTTAACTAGACAAAAGCGCCACCACAATATTTACTTTGTACGTTACCACACTGGTTTACAATCTTGAGGTCAGCTCTTCCAAAATAAATATATTGAACATTTACAACAAAATGTCTTCTGAATGCAGACTCTCTCTTTATTATTTCAAGATGAAATAGATTAAAAATCTAAGATGTATTTCCAAAGCAGCTAAAAGTTACAAGTCCATTTTTCTCTAGAGAGATTGGCATATTCTGGTACCACTGCATTTTATTCCACCAACTTTAGCATCATCCATCTCCAAGAACAAGCATTAAAAATAAAAATAATGTTTTTGGCATCCAACAGGCCACCATACCAAGCAAATTCACATAGCATGCGGTCATACACTCATATACTCCTGATTTCTGACTGTGTGAAATGTTTGTTGTGCTTGCAGGTCCCAGACCTTTAAAAAAAATAGATCTATATCAACAATGACAAACTCAAGATATTAACAGAAATTTGCTTGCTTCTAATTACAAAGAAAGAAGTCATAACAACAATGAAAGGATGAGAATGCTATAATCAAGGTTTTGCAGAGAAAGTACAAAATGAGGGTCAACCCAACACCAAACCTGTCTGTTCAGAATTTAGATTGCTCAAAATATTGTTTCAAAATACTGAGAGTAAAAGTTTTAGAAGCTCAAAATAACAAGTTAACCAGTACAATGTCCACAGATGTTTTGGTAGTGAAATGTAAGCTTGCCACTTTAAAGGCACAACCAGTCTGATAAATGTCAGCCTCACAGCAGAACAGGAACGTCTGAATGGCATAATAATCACGAAGGGTGGATGATGGGCCATCAACTTGTTTTATCATGAGCACAGGAAGCAGTCACCAAGGCATAAAGGAGAGGGACACAGGAACAAAGTATAGAAATGTGCAGGGACCTGTGAAAAACAGAACAAAGAATGAATAAAACATTGTTAAGTAGGGCAAAACTATAGTTGTTGTTGTTCTGTCGCTAAGTCATGCCCGACTCTTCATGACCCCATGGTCCACAACACACTAGGCCCGCCTGTTCTCCACTGTCTCCTGGAGTCTTCCCAAACTCATGTTCATTGCACCAATGACACTATCTAACAGTCCTCAAGTTCATCAAGGATAACTTGAGTTTCCCCTCGTTGTACCATTTGTGACCTATCCCACATTGCAATGATTTTACAATTTCTATTTCTCCGCTCTCAGTAGGTAACTCAGCAATATGTTGAGAATGGGTTGGGCAAATGGTTTGCTAAAATGGTTTTGATTGCATCCAGAAAGATCATCAGTGGCCAAGTATTAGCAGCAGACGGAGCTAGAGTCCAATATCACTGGTTTTCTATGATACACATACAATATTGATGGATATTGAATTTATATGTGCATAACATGGTAGTCCTTTTCTCCAAACAGGGATGTACGTACAGAAGCAAATTAAAGAGAGAGGAAGACAAGGTGAGGACCTGCGTCTTTTTCTTTGTATCCATGAAGAAACAGTCCTTTTCTCTATACACAGAGAAGAAACGCAGCAGATTTTTCTGAAAAGGGGAGAAGGAGACATGCATCTTGGCTTAATTGAACTAGACAGGAGTAATCTATAGGCCAGACATCTTCCATCCCCAATATAAAGGAGAAAAAAAGTGTATAGCTTATTGTCGTGGTACCATGTGACTCTATTATCTGAAAGTATAAATATCCTTGCGTTCTCTTTATGCTACCATGGAAGGTAGCAATGGACAGTATTGAGTGGTTAGGAACTACAGCATCATCTCCTGACTTGCTAGAGCAGGCATGTCAAACTTGTGATATCACGTGACGTCGCGCAATGTATCGGGACTTTTCCTCATTGCCGGCAATGGGGTAGATGTGGTTTCGGCGTGACGCATCCGGCCCACGGGCCAGCAGCTTGACATGCCTATGCTAGAGGCTACAGAAACTCATCTGGTGATAATATGTCATTACTGGAAATAGCAGCAGTGAATTTTTGGGTCTTCTTTGCTGCATTGGGGGGGAGGGGGAATAAGGTAGAATAGGAAGAGAAGCAAGAAGCTTCTAGGAAGCAACTATTCCTATGCACAGTCTTAAGCACTTCCTGAAAGCCATCATCAAAACAAGGAACTGAAAGTTTGCTACTATGATGTAGAAGCGATGGGGGTCTGCAACATGATTCTGTTTTACTACAATGCCTCCTCCAACCTCCTCCATCGTTAATTCTGATCGGGTGATTTTGGTATGAGAGAAATATTGAAGAGGAAATAAAAGGATCAAATAGCTAATGCCGGGTTTTTGATAAATGTATGTGTGAAATCAGTATGAAATACATCAGAATGTATATTACATATAATTTTGTGATAACAATTATGAATGACTTTGCTGTCCCATATGTTGTATCTCTGGAAGTCAGAAAAGAAAGACGTTAAATTGTGGAAAGTTTGTAATACTTACTGGAAAGATGCCCCAGTTATCCTGCCTTTGTATCTACAAGCTGCATTTGAACATTTGCATTCATGCCTCCTCCATAGCCTCCTTTGGACTGCATTTGGTTTTGAATTGAACTCACCTAAAGAAAGAAAACCATGATGGTTTTGTTTGTTATAGAAAGTATGGTCAACTATAATATGATACTTCTTGAATCTTTAGATCAATGCAAAACTTGTACAAAGTCAACCATATTACTCATTAATATATACAGCCAAACATGTAAGAAAAGGATACTTTAGAATTCTATGCTTATTTTCTTAATATTTTTGCTGCCCTAAAATTTAATTAGCTCCAAAGTATCTCTTACTATTGCAATTTCTCTTCTACAACTTGATCCAACAGATGCATGGATATTATTTTATGACTAAAGCTCATCTGCATGCTATTTGTTTGATTGTTTTGTTCAGAGGTCAAGGGACAGACTGGTGGCTCAACATTCAAGATCATGTGTGTTTTCCTTGTTCCTTTCTTAAATGTCTATCTGTTGGGCACATGAAAAGCTCAAGAACTCAAAAACAACTTTACTGTACATAAATTTTCTTATAGCTTCTGTGGGCTAGGATACTGCACAAAAACCTATTGATAGCCACACTGGACATATTTATTTGTTTATTTTGTTAATTTTTTATATGCCACCAATCTCACTCAGAGGCGACATAGGGAGCTAAGTCAGGAAGCTGCATAACTGTAGAAGGTGATACCAGAAGAATGGCTAGATGTGCTTTTTCATGACATTTGAATTCATGTATGTAAGTACTGTAATCAAGGAGAGATTATTTAGTACAGGGGTAGTCAACCTTGGCTCTTTTATGACTCGTGGACTTCAACTCCCAGAATTCCTGAGCCAGCCATGCTGGCTCAGGAATTCTGGGAGTTGAAGTCCACGAGTCATAAAAGAGCCAAGGTTGACTATCCCTGATTTAATATATATGCTTATTGGATATGACCTATCACCAACACAAGCAACTTATTCCCTGATATTGAAACCAGAGACTATATAAATAACAGCTATAGGGCTGTAAAACACTTTCTCTGTTACATCAGACAGATAACATGCTACAGATTTTAAGTATTTCTTGAATCCCTAGCATGTTTAGTGCATTGTCCAAAATGTAAACTATGATTAATGTAATGATATTTTGCTTAAATATGCTAGGTTCACAACAATATTCCTTTTACTTTATTTTACAAATCCCAACTGACATTAATCATACTTTTTTAAAAATATAGCTAATAAAAAAATTAAACATTTTTAGGCAAGGAAGCAGTTAACTTTTCAAATTCTTCCTTGTGGAAATATTAGACGAAAGAAGGTGAGGAAAAGAACTCACTTGCTGTGGCTTGTTTTCAACATACTTATAATGCCATTAAAAATGATGATTGAAATTTACTTTTTTAAGAGTTTGATGTATGTTAAGGCTGGTCTATATAGTATTATACCCTAATTTTGGCATATATATATATTATCAAATGTTTTTACAACCATTTTAACACATTACACACAGATGCAGAGTTCCTTAGGGTAAGCTCCACTGAACTCAATGATGTCTACAGAGGAACAAAAGGAACAAACTGAAATTCAATTACATCATGGATTTATTTTTTAGTTGCCCCTGGAGAAGCATTTCTTGATTAGAAACATCCATTAATAAATGGATTCTTATGATGTGCTGAAAATTCCTCTCTCCTTTTTCTTACTAATAATTCCTGTCCCATTTGCAAATGATTTCATTTTTCCCCCTTTTAGATATAGTTATAAATCTAAAAGGTATAATATTCTAAAACATCCTTTTCCATCATGAAACCATCTGGATGTAGGAATTTAATACTGATGATTTCCAGAAAGTACAACCAAAGCTATCTGGGAATTATGGAGATTGAAATCTAACATATCTGCATGGCAGCAGGACAGAAACATTATTTCAAAATATAACGTTCAAGAATAAGGTCTCCAACCCTGCTGGATTCCTGGCAAATGCACTTACCGAATTCATTCCACTAAAGAGATCTCCTGAACCAACATGAGCAGTATGAACGAAGTTTGTTGGCTCACCGATCATACTCCGATCGATCCGCCGCCGCCTTTTCTGAAAAGGGAGAAAAACACAACTCATTGGTGCCACTCAGAAGGAAACAATATTTAAACTTAGGTATGGATGTTCCCATAAGAGGCCTTGGGTTTGTTGTATGCAATTTTTATTAAAAGAATATTTTATCTAAGATTGAAAAAACTACAGAAACATAAAAAGTAAAAAAAGATATTAGAAAAATAAAAGAAAAAGTGAAAGACAACAACAGGAAAGGAAAAAGACATCTATAGAAGCAACCTCTGATCTTTTTTGCAGCAGTTATAAACATTTTCACCCTCCCAAATTACATATTATGGTTCTTTTCTTCCCATAAACGCTTTTAAATTAATGAATTTCAAAAGCATAAATTCATTTTAATCCATTTTCAGCAAAAAGTCCACAAATGGTTTCCAGTCTTTTATATTTTAATTGTTGTTCCTTCTTTAATCAAACATGTCATTGTGCCATTTCTGCAAGCTCTAATATTTTTATGATACATTCTTCCATTATGGGTGTTCTGTGTACTTCTAACTTTCTGAATATCATAGCTTTACTGCAGTTGCCTTATATAAAATCAATCATCCATGAGTCTTTTCTAATTGACTATCCATAAGTTCTAGTAAAAAAAGAATCAGATTTCAAGGCTTTGGGTTTGTTTGCAGCACCACTATATTCTTTGTTACCATACTGATGTAATTGTCAATGCTGCTAACATCGGGTGTTATTGCTTTGACAACAGTTGGAAATGCATTCATTTTTCTCTTTCGCTTTTAGAGCTGATTGATGCTGGGAGGGGGCATGTGGATGAGAGTCCAGTTAGCCATAACAACAATAACTAAGCCCAGAATTGATAACGATTTGGCCGGACTCCCGTTTCAAGCTAATTGTGGAATGTGATTTATGACTGTTAATTGGAGGAGGGAATTGTGCTTTGCTACTTTGTGCCAAGGGGAGGGGAATTCAATTTTTGGCTTCAACTATGTAGTGCCAATATTATGCTTCTCGAATAAAAGATTCTTTAAGGTAAACAATGCCTCGAAGTTCTTTTGAAGAGTTTCATCTGTCGGAACCATGACAGTAATTCTTAAGCAGCCAAGCTATTTTTCCCCCCGTTTGGTTCTTACATTTAGGAAGGGAATTCAATAGTAAGATTTCAAAAGGATGTGTTATTTCATTTGTCTAAGATAAAGCTGATAGCAACCCTAAAGATCAACTTCCTTGTACAGAAAGCAGCTTTCTGATTTAAAAGACAGAAGAGAACTAGACTTTGTTTTTTAAAAAAAATTAAGTTTCTCTCCTTTATAGTTTTGGTCCCCCAAGAAGTAATTGGTCCACCAACATTTCTTCCTAATATCTAATAAAGATTGTTCCCTTACCTACCAATGAAGCAGAAATTGCAGTCTTAAATAACAAGACTGATTTTTTTTAAAAAAGTGATAATTAAAAGGAGTTTAAATGTTATTCCATTACCCTGAAAAGGTTTTTTGACCCTCTATCCCTATAAGCATTTTTCTCCATCACATATTTTAAGGAATCAGCATCCTCCTACATATGGTATGCAAGGAGATGGTAAGACCACCTAGAGTTTTGGGTGGAGGTTTACTCATCTCATCAGCAGGATTTCTGCTGTCCAAACACTGACCTAGTTGAGTCACTGCAAATCAAAGCCACAGCTGAGAATACATCATGGTCTGTAGCCCATAAAAGCAAGATCTGTTTAGAATGATCTCAAGCCCACAACAGACATGCCCATGCTATAGACTCCCCACTTTTTCTGAATAACAAACACACCAGGATAGTTGAACCTTTTTCACAAATAGTAAGCATCTTAAAAATTATGCCAAATCTGCAGAAAAAAGTGCTAGCACAAAATCCTAAACAAATGAATGTGAATTCCTTTGATTCCAACAGAATGCAATTCTTACATGCTGAAAGGTTCCTAGCCAATACTGTTAACTATTTTGGACTTTGTAATAAAATGTTATCAAGAAATTGCTGTTTTCTATGAATGATCAACTATGGTTGTCTACCAACCAACCGTGTACTGTATATGTTAGACCATTAAACCCAGTGTACTGAGTTCAATTGACAAAAGACAAACATAATAAGCTGACTGGTGAGATTTTTCAGACATCTTTGCTTGCTTCAAATATGTGTCTATCAACATCATAATATCAGATGGTTGAAAATAAATACAAAGGCTATATTGTGCCAAATTATCATGTATTTTATACATGATTGGGGTTTATAAATGATAGATTATGGCTTAGTACTATGTGTGATCCAGACTCAGCTGCAACCACAACTGAGCCCCAAATTTCTGTTGCTAAATAAGATAATTGTTAAGTGAGTTTTGCCACATTTTACAACCTTTCTTGCCAGTTGTTGAGTGGATCACTGCAGTTGTTAAGTTAATAACATGGTTGTTAAGCAGATATAGCTTCCCCATTGACTTTCCTTGTCAGAAGGTTACAAAATATTGGGTTACTGCAACTGTCATAAATACATGCCAGTTGCCAAGTGTCTGAAGTTTGATCACATGACCGAGATGCTGCAATAGTCGTTAAGTGTGAAAAATTATATCATAATTCACTTTTTTCAGTGCCATTGTTACTTAACACAACCAATAATCAAGAAGTTAACATTACCATAATCAAGGAACTACCGACTCAGACAAACAACCTAACAATTGTCCTAGTGGACAATCACTTAGATATGAGCCAGCAGTGTGCTGCAGTTGCCAAAAAAGCCAACACAGTGCTAGGCTGCATTAACAGACCCTATCTTAGTTCTAGTGCACTTCATAATTATGGTGAAATGTTACGGAACCATTCCGGTGTGAACCTTATGACGTAGGTCAAAACCAGTGGTGTTACATTTTTTCTACAACTCTGAGATCTTTCTCATGTCTCTTCTCGTTGTTTCTACTAATCTCCACTGGAGGCTAAAACATATAAGGAACGGTTGCTGGAATTGGGTATGTCTAGTCTAATGAAGAGAAGGATGAGGGGGGACATGATAGCAGTATTCCAATATCTCAGGGGCTGCCACAAAGAAGAGGGAGTCAAGCTATTCTCCAAAGCGCCGAAAGGCAGGACAAGAAGCAACGGATGGAAACTAACCAAGGAGAGAAGCAACCTAGAACTAAGGAGAAACTTCCTGACAGTTAGAACAATTAACCAGTGGAACAGCCTGCCTCCAGAGGCGGTGAATGTTCCAACACTGGAAGTTTTTAAGAAGAAACTGGACAGCCATTTGTCTGAAATGGTATAGGGTTTCCTGCATGAGCAGGGGGTTGGACCTCCAAGGTCACTTCCAACTTTTTTATTATTATTATTATTATTATTATTATTATTATTATTATTATTATTATTATTATTATTACTACTACTACTACTACTACTACTAGTAGTAGTAGTAGTACTACTACTACTACTACTACAGCCAGATCAAGGAACTACCAAGACCATACCCATCAACACCGACAGGGCAACCCATTAGTATATAAAATGAGAGCAAACTCCATACACTTCCAGTACTGATGATGTTACGTTGTTTGATAGTGAAACATTTGCAAGAAAACACTAAGCTCAGAAAGCACCAAGGACTCCACAGTTCAACCCCGAGCTACAAATATTATCTCATTGGTATATGAAATGCCTATCAGGGGAAGCCAGGTGTACACAGCACTTGCTCTTTGTCACTCAGACTCAACTTTCTGCACTGAATATTAAGCTTTGAAAGTATTTTCAACTTTTCTTTGCTTGAAAATAAATAGACATGTCTCTTCAATGAGGGTGTAGTGTTATTTTCCGAGTGTGAAGTCATCTTGGTTGATTCTGAGATTTCTTCCTTCCTTCCTCAAGCTTACTAGTGGCAACCAATGCTAGCAGTCTTCCAATCCACAGAGAAAACAGGAGAAGGCTGGAAGAATAGAGAGCTAGACTCTCCCAGCAGTCTTATCTATTGTACTTCGTTGTATCTGGCAATTATGAGTAATATCATCTTCCAGTAAAAAAAATTAAAATGTGCTATTTTTATTGTATTTCTGGTGTAAAATGTTAATGTGTTTAAAACATTAATAGCCTGAACATGTTTACTACAAACAAACTAGGCTAAATTTCCAGTTTCTTGCTTTGGCAATGTTGGTTCTGAGTTTCAGTCACAGCACATCTGATAGGGAACAGCTGAGAAAGGCTGCCATGTTCAATAACCATTTTGGTTTCATTCTTTGTGAACAAACTGGAAACTTATTTAGGAAGCTTCTGGTGACAATTTTGGAAATTTGCCTTTGGTCTACCTGGAGCAATTTTGTAGAGAGATACCAGTCAGGTTTGGTCTCCTTTTAACTCTTGTCCTCTGAGAGCAGTTGGAAGATTAATTCAGTCAATTGTATGGGACAAAAATGTAAAATAACTTAAGTCTTCCATTTTGATTT
The DNA here is from genome assembly GCF_001527695.2 of Protobothrops mucrosquamatus. Taxonomy (NCBI): domain Eukaryota; kingdom Metazoa; phylum Chordata; class Lepidosauria; order Squamata; family Viperidae; genus Protobothrops; species Protobothrops mucrosquamatus. The sequence goes on along the minus strand of NW_015387737.1, from coordinate 277,147 downwards.
TTTATAATTCTCCATGTTTACAATTCCCCTAAACGGTAAAATAAAGTGAACCTTTGAAACTGGATGCTCTAGTTTCTATGACAACAGAAAAAATAGCAGAAGTTTCAACACTGCTAAATACAAAACTTTACACCCACACAGAGCATTGCCAGAATATGTACAGGTCCTCATTTGGTTTGATCTTTTCCAAGTAAGTATTTGTATCCTCTTCTGCTCCCACACATTTTCCCTTCTTCTCCATGGTTGCCTTCACATAAAGATTTTTTTTTCAATCCTTTAAAATTATTTGTGTCCTTATTTTATCATTTCTCTAAAAACTATGTGCATATTCCTAAAAGACAAGGTTAGACTATTTTTTCCATTAATACAGGTAGTCCTCAACTTACAACAGTTCATTTAGTGATGTTAAAAATTCAGGACCTTGGCAACTGACTCATACTTATGACCACTGTTGTGTCCTAAGGTGATGTGATTACTTTTTGCAACCTCCTTTCTGACAAGTAAAGTCAATGGGGAAGCCAGATTCACTTAGAAACAGGGTTACTAACTTATCAACTGCAGTGATTCGCTTAACAATTGTGGCAAGAAAAGTTGTAAAATGCAGCAAAACTCACTTCACAAATGTCTCACCTAACAACAGAAATTTTGGATTCAGTTGTGTTCGTAAGTCAAGGACTACCTGTATAGATCTTATCACCACTTTTCCCTGCTTAGATCTGTGAATCCATTCTCTATTTTCCAATTAAACCTTCAGCTTTGATTAGTGACCATTCATGGTACACTATCATTACTTATATGGTGCAAAAGCATGTTACAGCATTAACTCCATCCACAAGAACTGCTGCCAATGCCACACCCTCACTGGAATATTCAAGTAGAAAACAAATTTGGTGGAAATGTGTTGCACAGCAATCCTCTTTTCTGCACTAGGTTTACAATGGATCTTACTCTATAGATTTCTAATTTTCTATTTAGGCATGTAATACTGAAGACTTAGGGACTGACAAAGTCCTCTCACAACTCTTTGTAGGATATTTTGGTGGAAGCCATAATAGTTAATGATTGAACTCAAGAAACTGAGTATGATCAAGATCACTAGATCCCAAGAGATGTAGATTAGAATAGAATTAAAAAAAAAACTTAGAAGGACACAACAGTAAACCACTTCTATAGTAGTAATAATAATAATAATAATAATAATAATAATAATAATAATAATAATAATAATAATAATAATAATAATAATAATAATAATATAAAGTTGGAAGGGACCTTGGAGGTCATATAGGCCAGTGTTTCTCAACCTTGACAATTTTAAGGTATGTGGACTTCAACTCCCAGAATTCCACAGCCAGCATTGCTGGCTGTGGAATTCTGGGAGTTGAAGTCCACATGCCTTAAAATTGTCAAGGTTGAGAAACACTGATATAGGCTCAAGCAGGAAACCCTATACCATTTCTCCTTGATTAGTTTCCATCCATTGCTTCTTGTTTTGACTTCCGGTGCTTTGGAGAATAGCTTGACTCCCTCTTCTTTGTGGCAGCCTGAGATATTGGAACACTGCTATCATGTCCCCCCTCATCCTTCTCTGTACTCTTTCTAGAGTCTCAACGTCTTGTATTACTATACATTGTAGAACTATTGTAGAACTATACATTGCTGCTTAATTTTTAGTTTCTCTTTTTTTACCCAATTGTCATATTTTTCTGAATGGACTGCTCTCTACTTACTGACAAGTATTTTGAAGGTCATCTCTTGTTAGGCTTCTTTTGTAAATTTTTAAAAAATGTACCTCAAGGAGACTTTCCCTTTTTGTATTGAAACACTCAGTGATGGTAAATATAGAAAGAATATTCATTACAAATCTATTTCGAGTTATATCCCGCTGACCTTGGTAAATGATGCTGAATAACTGGACCTCAGAAATGGATATTGTTTAAGCCACAGCTCCTTTCTTTTCAGCTAGCTCAACAGACCATCATCTTAGCTATCTTTTAAAGTAAACAATGCAGTCTGTAAACTATGTTCCTCATGTGCCATTACATTATATGATATTTTACTCATCACATAATATTGCTAACAATTTCAAGCCAAAACATTGCAATTTTTGATAACTGTAAAATCTATGCTATGAGGCACCAGTAGGTAGCCTGGTGGTTTACAGATATTCTGGACTGTAATTCATGTAAACTGTGACATGTTGGTTGGTGTTCCTGGAATTGTAATTTAAATCTGAAGGTTATAGCAAACCTTCCCATCCAAACTGATGTTTGTAAAATGAGTCCCCAACTCCTGGGCTGCAGCCCACTACTGGGCCTTGAGCTGTTTGGAACCAGGCTGCAGAAGAGGTGGGTGAGCATGCACTTACATCCACATCTGCGTGAGCAGCATGTGAGCATGTGCTACATTTGCACCAGCAGCTGGCGTGGGTGCCCACTGCTCGCGCAAATGGAGCTGCACACGGGCGGAACCATCCCCTCTCCCCCCTGCCGGTCCACAAAGCCAGAAAGGTAGGGGAACTCTGTGGTAAAAGATACAGATTGGGAAACTGCTTAGCATGGAGATATAGTCATGTCTCACCACATCTAGGCTGCTTGTTACAAAATCTTTAAATGCTTGCATGATATTATTCTCCAAAATGATGTAAAAATAATAGAATTGAGGGAAACCAATGTTTAAGGATATAATTTTAAAGACTGCAACTCAAGTTGTTGGAGAACAATCTCAGGGACCAAGTGACAAATGATCCAATGTTGCTGTTAGAAAAACAGCCTTAAGGGTCTAAATAATTAGAAATGTTGCTTTTAAGTAAAATATGGTAATTTATAAAAAATTGGCTGTTGTTCGATGGCAGCTGTCTCTGAACATGATATAGGTACAGGACAGATAGCAGGCCCTGTTTTTCTCTTGCTGTGCTTCTTGAAAGTAACACAGGAAATATTTGGAGAGAGGTCAACTAACATGATGAAATGTTACAACTCCATGACAGGATATGTGTCAGTACTTACAATGTGAAGCCCTTCCTATTCAGCTAAATAAATGTCACTTCCAATTGTGAAGGGAAAAAAGAAGCAGAGAGCTGGTCTTGCTTTCACAGGAAACTTATGGCTAAAATTTAATCTAACCCAGAAACTGCATCTCCATGCTTCTTCTCCATGTATGCAATAAGCTTATAAAGTGAATCCCTTTGCTGATTGTAAAAAAGTAGTTTCTAGATGCACAAATAGAGAACTGTGGAATGTTATTTCTTGCTCACCTTGACAATATGCCACAAATTTAGATGAAGGTAAATTATAGTGTTGTACAAATCCTTGAAGGACCACTTTGCATCCTTGGTTACCTTCTGAAATGCCTCCACAAAGAAATAATCTTGCTGAAACACATTATGTATGATCTACACAATTCAAGCAGATATACCATATCAGGGATTCTTAACTCCTTCGATCAGTGTTCACAGTTAGGATTTGAAAGCATAATGTGGCTATGCTCACAAAATGGATACTATACTGGATATTCCAAGGTATCTGGGATAGCGTTAACTCAATATTTGACCAGTTTGTCTTCAAATGTTTAGAGATGCATTGAGTATCAGATTCAGAAAGCCTCACCTAAAGCCCTTTGCTTTGAACCTCTTTAAATAACTGATCATTTAATCTTCTCATTTGATAACATAATAGTAGCATTGCACAGTAGTCACGTTTAACAGGTAAAACACCAAGTAATATTTATTAGCAAATACACATAGTGTAGATGCCTAATGGTCTCAGATAATACCTATGAAACTCAGATGTCTATGGAGATTCTCAGTCATCCAGGTCATAGTTATCCCAAAGATGCTTTTTCCTTAGCGGTGGAGTTCCCAGTTCCAATTACCATCGATACTGGACTACCTGCATCTGACACTATCTGTATATGTATGCTTCATGAAGGAATTGTTTCCATAAAAATTGTGCATAGAAAGTAGTCCTTTTGAGCCTCAATATATTTTAAGATCCTTTCTGAACATTTCTTTCAGTTGCCTACTTTTAAAATGGTTTTAAATGAAATGTGAATAGAAATGCATTTACTTTTCAACAGTTCTCTAAAAGACTTTTGAAATTAAAAGTCTTTCTGCATAAAGAAAAGTCTTTCTACATAAATAAAAAAAGAGAATGTTATGCGATTTCTGAGGCAAAGATCATAAATGTGTGCCAAGAGACCATCTAATTATTATTGTAATTAAGTATATCTATGACTATCAAATAACACGGACATTTACTTGCCATTTATGAGTAAATACTGTTCTGCTTTGTAAATGTCCTCCTTGAACTAATAAAGTTCTGGGCACTGATCCACAGCCTAGCACACTAATTCTCCATTTGACTGCGGCTCATCTCCACATATATGTTCTTCATGTGTACAAGAAGCCAAATAGAAATCCATTA
>NW_015387737.1:230151-272562 GCF_001527695.2 Protobothrops mucrosquamatus | reverse complement strand
TAATTTCATAGTTCAGCCTTCTCCCCATTTTTGAGCAGATATAATTATACAGTACAAAAAAAATAAGCATGTTGGCTACTACATTGGCAGATGGTTTAGATTTAGATTTTGGATAGTACAAACATTATATTTAGTTGCAAACCAAAATTTTCAATGTTAGAGCAGCCAGATACGACGGGGCTCGTTAGGAGCTATAAAACACAAAGCTTTATGTAATTATTTAAAATAAGTTTGTGTATGTGATTTAAATTATGTATTATAATTTTCCTAATCTCAATCTCTGTCAGATTGTAGATGTAAAACTGTTGAAAGTTATAGACAGGATAAAGGGAAGTTAGAGCACCAGATCTGGACTGCAACAGTCCATATTACCATGAGATAGCAGCAAAGACATACAGGGTATTCACTCCCTTTGCAATGATCTTGTGGTCACCCAGATTTTTGCTGCCCTAAGGCAAATCATGACAGAGATGGCATTGTCTCTTTTACTTTTATCAGCCTGGCTTTTCCATGGATAGTTTTTTCAGATTCTGTTTGCCAGATTTTCCTTGTATAACGGACTGAACGTCTTCTCTCTTTATGTTCTACTTCTCCATTTGTTCAGGCAAGAAACCTTAATAGAGCCCTCACTGTTTTCCATAAATGATTAAACATTTGACTTCTTTAAACTCCTGTTCTAATAGAAGTTAACTAATATCTATCTTGTCATGAATCTGAAATGCTTCTCCTCTAAGGGTCAGCAAATTATAGGAACTGGAAACTGTAGTTAATCTATTTTTTAGCCCTTACATCTTCAGATGCAATTGCTTTTAGGATTTTCAGCCTAGTGGAAAAAAATTAAGTCTGGGACAAAAATGGTCCCAAATTTGTCTATTGCTTCAAACTTAAGCAATAACACTTACTAAAACACTTTTCCCTCTCAGCTGATAGAAAGTTTACCATACAAACTGTTGTGGTTTACCATCCTTACTTAGCATGTTTCTCACACAACTTTCAATTCCTAAGATTCCTAGCACAATACTGCAAGAAGTGTGAAAAGAATAAATAAAATCTTACATGTATAATTCTCTTGAATGTGGCCTTCTAACATCAAAGCACTATCTTAACCAACATCAGTTAATACTCTGATATGCTAGTCTGCTAAACTGATATATAATTCAATTATAAACAGAGTTCTTACTGTATTCAGATGAAGTCCCCCAACAATTCAATTCAAGCACAGCACAAAAAGATAAACTAATACAATATATTAATAATTACTGATATATAGTGAATATCTAATATTTATTGTGTTCCATAATTGGTGTCAACAGATGAATACAACTCAAGAACCGCAGCATATCTAGGCCATTTTCAAACATTTCTTTGCTCTAGAGAGAATTTGATGTTTCAATTATCAACTTGGCAGACAAGGAATTCAATTGGTTTAATTCATCAGCTAGAAAAGGAGTGCAATAGAGTAAGATTTGCTCAAAGTGACTAGATAGATGGTATAGACATATAATTTTAATTGGACAGCAGGGAGATAAAGAAGGAGCTGTTATCTGTCTAAAAATCCACCCCATCCTCCTACACTGGCTATGGAATATCTGTATTGTGGGATAAAAAGGACAATTCAGCTGTTTAACACCTACATAATAACTGCATCTGCTGACATATTACTTTTGGTCCCTGTGCCAATGATGTCAGTTTGTTTGGATTTTCCTTTTGAACATGGAAGGAGAAAATCAGCTAGATGTTGTACTGCATAGACTGGAGCAGAATTGGAGGACTTTGACCTCTATAGTCATTTGAAGAAAGGTGAGATATGTCAGGGATTAGTAAGAAAATATGTCAAGTACCAAACAATGGGAAATGCCCACACATTTTTGTAGTGATTTCTCTGGAGAGAGAGTTGAGCCAAGAGTTAATTGGCTCAACTTCTCCAAATCAACAAAAGCCCCATGACAACATGAAGATATAAGGAGGCAATACCAATAGGTTGCCTTAGTTTCTAGCCTGCAACATGCTGTTTGCTGTTGTATTAACTTTTTCCATTTTTTTTGCAACTCCTTCATGATGCCATGAACTGGATGCAATACTCAGTGGATTCTAATCAACACGAAGAAAAATAATGATAATAAAATAATAAAAGGGAATATAAATATTCTTATCAAAAATGCTTATCTAGAACAATTGTAAACTTACTACATCAGAAGAAATGGCATTTCCCACAAACTCTTCCAGAAGCTTTTTAAATAAAACACCAAGGGAAAGTTGTTGCTTTTTTCTAACACACTACAATTAAGCTTTCTATAGAATACAAAAGAACAAAAAGATCACATTTCTAGGCTTTTCTATGCTGAGTGGCACTTGCCCCCCTCCTGTTATCTAGGTTTCTCCTCTTTCCCAGGATCTCTCAAAGATAAGGACCAGGTGTTTGCCAAGTCTATCATCATGTTCTCTCAATACCCTAAAATGCAACTTTATCTGCCATTGGAGACTTACTCAATTCATTCAAAATAAATTGGGATTTCTTAACCATATTTCTATCAATCTCAAGTTTCAATTTGGCCTCTTTTTTATGCTTTTCACAATTGATGATGAAAGGTATAGTCCCGTGGTAGTGAACCTATGGCACGCGTGCCACAGGTGGCATGCAGAGCCCTCTCTGTGGGCACGCGCGCCGTCGCCCCAGTCCTAGGCGTTCAGATGGGTTTTATAAAACCTTTTCACTTTAGGCCTCCGCCACCATGTGCAAAAAAAAAAAAAAAGGTTCAATCAATCAATCAATTTCAACTTCTCGCGGGGAAAAAAAAAGATCTCGCGAAGTTGGAATTGATTAGCTTTTTAGTCCCACCTAGTCTGCCGTTACCACCGTGGCCACGCCCACCCAATGGGCCACACCCACCTGGCACCCGACAATACATAAGTGGGTTTTGGGTTGCAGTTTGGGCACTCGGTCTCTGTCTTTGTTCCCTTTCAGAATTTGGAATCTTCACTTAGCAGATAACCATACTATTTTCCTTTCAATTTTTACATGTTTGAAGAATATTGTACCTTTCAACCTTTATTGTCCTTGCATTCTTCATCAACCTCAGTTCATTTTGAGGTTTAATCTTTATTATAATCTCAACAATTCCAGACTATCCTTTTGTAGTCTTCCATAATGATTTTTTTCTCTCTCTTACTTCCTTTATTTTTGGATTTTCACTAAACTTTGTTCAAACACATTGGCTTCTCCTGTCTTTCTTTTCTTTTTTTCTTATTGGAATTATTTGCAATTATGCTATTATTACCTTTTTTCAAGAACTCACCTATCTTGAGCTTCTTTTCCTATTATCATCTCCTGGCATGGATCATAGTGGGTTTGGAGTTTATACTACCTACTTTTTTCAAACTCCAATATAAGTGTACAATGACAGGGGGTTTTTTTGTTTGTTTTTTAAATAAAGATTTCCCCTGTCCAGTTGTATCTGATTCTAGGGAGCTCATCTCTATTTCTTAGTGGAAGGAGCCAGCATTGTCTGAAGACCTTTTCTATGGTCATGTAGCCAGTATGACTACATGCTGAGGCACACAGAATGCTGTTACCTTCCCACCAAAGCGATACTTATTTTACTCACTAGGAAATTGAAGTAGCTGAAATATTGAGAGAAATTGTCCATTTAATGAATATCTTTTGATTTTAGGGGGGAAAATGACATTTTAATTTCCCCTAAAATGTAATTTTACAAAATATAACAAATTGTAAATTTGTTACAAATTCTTTACAAATGCTTTAAATAATTGAATATCTAAATTTAAAAAAATGAAATTTAGAAGATTAACACAATTGAAGACACTGAACTTAACACTTGTTTTGTACTATCAATAATAAGTGAATGTGGAACCTCGCCATAATAATAATAATAATAATAATAATAATAATAATAATGATGATGATGATGATGATGATGATGATAAAGTTGGAAGGGACCTTGGAGGTCATCTAGTCCAACCTCCTGCTCAGGCAGGAAACCCTATACCATTTCGGACAAATGGCTGTCCAGTTTCTTCTTAAAAACTTCCAGTGTTGGAGCATTCACCGCCTCTGGAGGCAGGTTGTTCCACTGGTTAATTGTTCTAACTGTCAGGAAGTTTATCCTTAGTTCTAGGTTGCTTCTCTCTTTGGTTAGTTTCCACCCATTGCTTCTTGTCCTGCCTTCAGGCACTTTGGAGAATAGCCTGACTCCCTCTTCTTTGTGGCAGCCCCTGAGATATTGGAACACTGCTATCATGTCCCCCCTCGTCCTTCTCTACATTAAACTAGACATATCCCAATTCCAGCAACCGTTCCTTATATGTTTTAGCCTCCAGTCCCCTAATCAGCTTTGTTGCTCTTCTCTGTACTCTTTCTAGAGTCTCAACATCTTTTTTACATCGCGGTGACCAAAACTGGATGCAGTATTCCAAGTGTGGCCTTACCAAGGCACTGTAATGTGGTACTAATACTTCACGTGATCTTGATTCTATCCCTCTGTTAATGCAGCCTAGCACTGTGTTGGCTTTTTTGGCAGCTGCAGCACACTGCTGGCTCATATTTAAATGATTGTCCACTAGGACTCTGAGGTCCCTCTCACAGTTACTACTATTGAGCAAGGTACCCCCTATACTATACTGTACATTTGGTTTTTCTTGCCTAAATGTAGAACCTTACTTTTTTCACCATTGAATTTCATTTTGTTAGATAGCGCCCAGTGTTCAAGTCTGTCCAGATCCTCCTGTATCCTAAGCCTGTCTTCTGGAGTGTTGGCTATTCCTGCAAGCTTGGTGTCGTCTGCAAATTTGATGAGTTCCCCATTTATCCCCTTGTCCAGATCGTTGATGAAGATGTTGAAGAGCACTGGGCCCAGAACAGAGCCCTGGGGCACCCCACTACACACTTCCCTCCATGCAGATGCGGTTCCATTGAGGACCACACGCTGAGTACGGCCGGTCAGCCAGCTACGGATCCATCTGGTCCCAGGGGATTATTTAATGTTGCAAAAGTTTATGTTGTGCATGTCTCTATGAAATTCTCACCTGTAATATGAAACAGCACAGTTCTAAGAAGACTGCAGGATTTTTTTTAGTATATAGATCAGCCCTAACATTTCGAAACCTTCACTTGTCTTTTAAGAGGGCATTTACTCCCTAGTCAGGCATCCAAAATATGAAATCCTCCCAAAGTTTGCTTATTAAAGCGAGCATCTGGTCACATTTTCAGTTTAAAGAGTGGAGGAGTAGCCTGTCCAGTAATTAATAAAAATTATTCACATTTTTAGAAAATATGTTGGCACTCCTCAAATTACTTTCTTTGCCAATCACAGCAGTGCATCTAAACTTTAATTTCCACAAATATTTGAGAGAAATTATTAAATTAATGCAAAGCTATTTTCATAGCATTTTCAATTACTGTGTGATTACTTCTAGAACAATTATCTTACTAGATCTCATTTCACCTTCGCCAGATCCATTCCACCTTCAGGAGCAGAAAGGACCCAATATGCAGTTCAAAGTTTCAGTGAACCTATTTAATATATCCCCTGACAATCTGTCTTCCTCTGTCATAGGCCAAATATTCCAACCCAGTTCAGGTTTTCTTTAGATCAGACAGGTTATATAGATTGGGAAAGGCTTTTGCAGAGGTTGACATTAACTATTTCCTGCTTCTTTCTGACACAATGCAAGTGCCTTTTTAGGGAAAAAGATGAATGTTTACTGCTTCATATATTTTTGTTTTCATTCTACCGTATTTCAAAAAAATAAATATGTTGCTAACTTTTACTACCCATGGAATCCCCAAGAGTTGGATTTGACTGACCAAATAACATCATCATTAACTTTTACTAATATAGATATTAAGATTTTCAAAATTAAAATTACGATTACTTCTTGAGAATGTTGGGTTTAATCTTATATATCTTGAAGCTTATAATTAAGTATATATATTTATTTTGGTTATGAATTCAAGCAGTCTCAGAATTTAGTTCCTCTTTCTATTCAGCTTGAAAGTTAGTCATTTATTTTGTGGAAATTTTCAGAGAATATTGGAGCATCTGTTTTACTATAGTGGTCAATCTTACAAAATGTGTTTGTAACTGAGTGACAGGCATTATTTTGACCTTTTCACTCATGAACATGAGAAAAGCTTAATTTTAAAATAGCTTCAAAATGTTTCCGAGGGTTCCTCGTAGTATTCTGACTTTAAAAGTAGTTTTACAGCTTGTGTGTAACTTGAGTCTGATTACCTCAGACTTTTTTGCCTGTTTATTTAACTTAAGTGCTTCTCATCTTTGCTCCTGATAGAGTTCAATCATTTCAACCACACTGAAAAGATTATTTCAAGGATTATTATCAGGAGACAATAATCTCTTGATTATTTAATCTGAGTTTTCCAGAATGAATAACAGAATAGCAGAATTGGAAGGGACCTTGGAGATCTTCTAATCCAACCTCCCTGGCTCCAGCAGGAAACCTATACCATTCAGACAAATGGTTGTCCCATCTCTTCTTAAAAACCTCCAATGTTGGAACACCTACAACTTCTGGAGGCAAGTACTTCCACTGACTAAATATTCTAACTGTCAGGAAATGTCTTCTTAGTTCTAGGTTGGTTCTCTCCTTGATTAGTTTCCATCACTGCTTTTTGTCCTGCCTTCAGGTGCTTTGGAGAATAGATCAATCCCCTCTTCTTTGTGACAGCCCCTTAGATATTGGAACACTGCTAATCCTTCTTTTCATTAAACTAGACATATCGAAATCCTGCAACCGTTCATATGTTTTGGCCTCCAGTCCGCTAATCAAGTGAATGATATCATTCACCAGTGTTTTCACCAGATTTGAGGTCTGTTCCTCCAGTGTGCTAAGAGATTTCCTTCCAAACACATCATTCTCGTAATTGTTCTCCCCAGTGGGATAGGGAGAGGGCCTGGGCCTTCCAGGTATGGTGGGAGCCCCATACGTTCTGTCTGACCATGCCTGGGAGGCCTGAGCCCTCTCCCCAGTGTTCTGCTTAGGGACTTGTGCAGTCATTTAATGACTGTGACTGGGAGAGCCAGGATTGAGTGAGGTGGTCACATAGCATCTTGTTTAATGACTGCTTCGCTCAACTGTGGTTCTAAGAGAACACCTCTAACCACATTTACTACTTTTTCAAATTTAAACAATACCACAGATAAAAATGATCTTATGAGGTGAAGTGTCAATTGCTGTTCCTTTCATCAGACACCCCAAATTTAGCAGAATTTAGAAATGATTAATTAAAGGCATATACCACAAAATGGCTCCAAACTAATTCTTCTTATAACTAGTAATATATTTATCATTAAAATGATTAAAAACAAAGAAAAGAAATAAAATAAAATAAAATGTAAAGGACATTATTCAACCATGGAAAAGTAATCAAAAATCCATACTTACAGGTTGAGGCTGTTCTGCAATACAGCAGTTGAAACACAACCAGAACTCACTCATTTTTTTTAACAGTTCAAAGTGCAAATCTTAAAAGTTAGGAGCGAGACACAACACTTCAAATCTGAAAGGTATCTTGCCCTAATAATCAGTGTGCACGAGGTCCCACAGTAACGAAATAAAATTCGTCCTTTAAGCTTCTTTGTCTACAAAATGAATCAAGTTGGCATCCACGTAGCTCTCTTCTTTATCTTTCAAGGTATTGATTGCAGCATCACCAAACCAATAGTTTCTTCATTTATTAACGTTTTAGTAAAATCCTGGAAGAAAAGCAAAAAAGAGAAAATTAAAGAAATGTGATATAATGCCTGTTACACAATGAGAATGTGTTATTTCATAGTTTGTGGGTTTTAATTGCCAAACATTCCATATTCTACAAGTTATATGCTATACGGAAATGAATATAAAATTGCTTTTTCTACAGTAAGATCCGTAAGGAATAAATCTCAAATATGCAGAGACTCAGATCATGTACTTTATCTTGCCTTCCCTCCTCCTTCCATACTTCTCAGAGAACGCCAAAAAAGGCCACATTAAATATTCCATGTGAACATTTTCTGCATGATATCATAAGATGACACAGTAATAGTCCTTCTGATTCTTTACCAGCAACCTTATTTATTATTGCAATTAAGTTTCTGTTAGAATATCCCTTATCTCTGTAGTATCTGTTTATGTCACCAGCCTGCTCAATAATCCAAGTTCATTTAAGTCTTTTTATGCAACCTAGTTGTGTTCAAGCTGACATGCTGTCAGACGAACATAAATTGACTACTGTACCCTATTGTTGAAAGAAAGGGAGTTTTCAAAATATAGACTATTTTTGAACTGCTACCTTAAAAGGTTTTAAGCTCCTATAGTGGAAAAATTGAAACACACAAGTTTCCTTCCATTCTTTTGTAAGACTGAAGGGGTAGTTAATGTCTAACCTAGATTTTTTTGAAGAGTTAATGAGGCATTCCACTGCTTTTATTTACCGTATTTTCCAGCGTATAAGACGACTGGGCGTATAAGACGACCCCCAACTTTTCCAGTTAAAATATAGAGTTTGAGCGAGAGAGGGGGGGGGGAGAGAAAACTTGATGAGTAATATGCCAAACCACATGTGTAAAGGAATAAAATAGAATACCCGTATTTTCCAGCGTATAAGACGACTGGGCATATAAGACGACCCCCGACTTTTGAGAAGATTTTCAGGGTTTAGAAAGTCGTCTTATACGCCGGAAAATACGGTAGTTGTTTGGCATATTCTCCCATATTATTATTATTTTTTTTCCAAAGAAATTTTATTATTTTTCATCATAAAAAAAACAATCATAAACATAGATAAACACAATAAATGGTAAAATCCCCCCCCCCCCGGACTTCCCAAACCTAATCCCAGGATAATATTCATATATAAATAAACAAATACTAATATCTCTAACTCCACAAAATATCTTAATCTACATGAAAGGATAGAAAGAGTAAACAAAATAAGAAAATCTAAAAACCTAAGTTATATTCTACCACTCTATGCTTCTTTTGAATATAAACAATCCATCTTCTCCATATTAATAAAAATTGTTCATTCGAATAATTCTTCAGATAAGCTGAAATCTTTGCCATTTCAGCAAGATTCGAAACTTTCAATCTCCAGTCTTCCATTGTAGGCAGAATTGGGCTCTTCCAGTTTTGGGCTATCAGCAAACGGGCAGCAGTTAAACAGTAAAGCATCAAATTTATTTCTTTTGCATCTAAATCTTGCACAATACTAGAAGAAACAGCTGTGGGAGAAAGATGATCCTTTTTTTAAAGATTTGCTGTAAGTTCCACCACAATTGTATCCAAAAGGCCTTAATAACCTTACAAGTCCACCACATATGAAAAAAAGTTGCATCTGGATGTCCACACCTCCAACACTTGGATTCATAATTCACATAAATACGAGACATGGTTGAAGGATCCAAGTGCCATCTATAAAACATTTTATAAAAATTCTCACGCAAATTTTGAGCTTGTGTAAACTTCACATTTCTCACCCAGATTAACTCCCAAGTGTCCATAGGTATTGTTTCTCCTATATTTTGAGCCCATTTAATCATACAATCTTTAACTAATTCAGTTTCTGAGTCCAATTATTCTCCCATATTATTTTATGCTATGGTAAAAATATATTATAGAAAGATACACAGTATCAGGATGCATGATTAAAAGTCCCTTAAACTGTTGTGTGTGGCCAATTTACAATCTTTTGAGGTTTAAATTAGGAAAGTTTACACCCACCATGAGGATGTGCAGGAAACTAATAAAGACTTGGTTATTCTCCTAGGTTTTGGGATAAGGTGAATAATGAGTCCCTTTTGGATGAAGGCTTTGGTTTGGATTGTGTGTATGTGGGTTGCTTACGCTGTATGTTGTTTTGGGGCATTCATTATTTCTTTTTGTCATTTCCATTTTTTAAAATTTAAGTATAAGCTGCCCAAAGTTGTTGTGAGTTAGCAGCCTAAAATTATAGAAATGAAAATTATCATTAAACCCTCAGTACTGTTGTGTAGAAAAGATATGGATTATGCAATCAAAACAAATCCATCTATATACACTGTGAATGTTACAGTGTGATTTTTTTTTAAAAAAAGAAAAATCCTATATTTACTGATAACATTCACTTTTTTTCATTTTGAAAAAATATCCTTTCATAAAATTCTCGATATGTGTGTGTGTGTGTGTATTCTCTCTCTCTCTCTCTGTATATGTGTGTGTGTATTCATTCTGTATATACAGGTATATATTATTTATTTATACATACACACGCACATATAAATAAACACACACACAGAATTTTCAAACCTAAGGGATACCTATGTCAAAGTTATCTTCTTCCTTTTCTTTCCTCCAAGCTATGGTGATACAGAGGCTGTATGTCAAAACGTAATATATTGCAGTGATAACATAATCAAGGTAGGTGGTGGTTTGCAGCATCTACTTCTGAAATGAGAAATGATATCTAACATTCGACAGGTATCCAGATAAACCTATTCACACTGATGGGCACTATTCCACTCTCCCATCCCAATATTTTTCTGATATGTGAAAAACGAAATATATGATGCAGACATGATTTGGTTCACAAATAAAAGTCTTTTTTGATAAAGAAAAACCAAAGACAAATGTCTGATAATATTATTTAGTTTAGTTTCCCATACAAATGAAGGCAACATACTTTCACAATAAAAAAAAAATAGAAGTATCATACTTCAGTTATAACATTAAACCAAGATGTTTGGTTTGTTGTACTTGTACTGGCCAGATTCACACATGCTAATCTATAGTAGGTTAGATTACACATCATGCTAAAACAAAAACAAAGCCATATTACAACTTTTATCTTTTATTTGTGTGTTGTTGTCGTTACACATACATATACTTTGGACACACTATGGAAGGGTAAATGCAGAAAATTCCTGCGAATGATAGGAAGAATATTGAATCTTGTTCTGCCAAGTTTTCTGACAGGAATTTCTTGACAGTGAGAATGATCAGTCAATAGAACAGCTTGCCTTCCGGAATTGTGGGTGCTCCATTGCTGGAGGTTTTCAAGAAAAGACTGGATAACAATTTGTCCGGAATGGTATAAAGACTCCTGCCTTGGACAAATGGTTGGACTAGAAGACCTCCAAGGTTCCTTCCAGCCCTGTCATTCTGTGGCTTGCACCTATGATTGCAGCATCCCACCTTCTATGACCTTCCCTGACAGTTTCCTACAAGCAAAGTCAATGGGGAAACCAGCAGGGAAGGTTGCAAGTCACTCCGCTAAGTTGCTTGCACTCTCCCCGATTTGGAAGCAGCCACCCCCCGGCCCCACTGCACTTGTTCCTCACGGGCTACGAACACATCCTTCCCCAACCAGGAGCAGCTACTCTTAGGCCTATTGTGCCTGCTGGCCACCTTCCCTTCCTGGTCTCTCTTACCTCTTATCTCTGCCAGTCTACTTGCAAGCCACCTAGGTCTCGCTTAACAAACTGCAATCCTCACTAATCACAGCAGAAGGGAGTGCTGGGGTTGCATTGCTAAGCAACACAGTCATGTGATATTGCTCTTTACAATCACATTGCTTAGAGACAGAAATTCCAGTCCCAATTACTGAGGAGTACCTATAACAAGAGAAGCCATTTTGCAACCACAATTGAGACAAAAAACTTGCTTAAGTGAAGCAGTGCCTAAGTGAAACCCTGACTAGGCTTATGATTTTACCTCAGCTTTCCTTTGCTTCACAGACCTGAGAAGGTCATAAATGTGAGAATTGATTGCAAAGGTACTTCTTCATCACTGTCGTAACTGTGAATGATTGTTAAATGAAGCGGCCACTAAATGAGGGCTAGGAGATAAATGGAAACATCTACTATTTAAAAAAAATAAAAGTGGCAGTCTCTCTACAACTTAATTGTCTTGAAATATGGTATTTTTAGCATTATCAGAAACTGTAGGCTAGAGACAGTAGAGACTGTAGCTCAAAGAAGTTAGGGAATTCCTGAGTTAAGAAAGCCTTAATCATTTGAAATCTTTAATTCAAATGGTTCATTTGGTACACACATTTCTCTTTCAGTAATTCCTCATAGAAAAATATGATGTGCAGGTTCTTGTATTTGGAGGGGTATTCTTATATCAGGATTTAATGGTCTCTTGAGATGACATCAGTATCTACACTTCTTTTCTTTTCTTTGCAGTGCTATCAACACATGTTGCAATGCTAAAAAAATCTGAAGCAAACAAGTCTTCCCTAAAAAGTTTTGATTCAGCTTGAAAAAGCTCTTTGTAAATCCATAAAACATACTAACAGGTATCCTTACTACAATTCCGCCATTTCCTCTCCTATTTAGGTAGTTGCTTTAACAAGTATCATAATAAAATTGATTACATGTAAATGCACACATTGTCTTTTGTTATCATGCGAGAGCTTGAAAACATCCTGCGGTCCATATATAAAAAAGATAAAGAGTGGGAAACTGAGTATGTGAACATGAACATGTGTTTTAAATTCTTGTATTTCTTAGAAAAGTTTATAGAGTCTCTGAAAATGATGAATATTTTAAGAAATCCTAATACCATCTTAATGTCTTGATAATTTTTTAAGCCATCTGCTCTACATATAGGAAATCTACTTTCCGATTGATATATAACAGCTGCATTGAAGTGATGTAAAACCAGCATTATATGAGGACGGCAAGATGCTAGTAAGAACAGATAGTAGATAACTTTGTTTATTTGTTTTGTTGAAGTTCTGGCACATAATAAAATTACGTTTTTCCATTGTAATATCAAGCAGTATCTTTCCCCCTGGAGTCAGATGGAATTAGTGTTAATGGGTCATGCAATTTATTTTAACTATCATAGATGAATTCCCCTTATGTAAACATACCCTTATTTCCACTCCTGCTCCCTATTAGGATGACATAATTTGTAAAATTTGATATCCATTAAATACTTGGCATAACTGATGCATCATAAGGCATCAGATAGCAAGTTTTTTGTTCTGTGGCATAAACATGCTGCTTAATAAACCACTACAAAATGCAGCATTCTTGAGCTGCTATATCGCATAAAGCTTGCTATAAATAGATCTTTGTACCACTAGAGTATAAAGCAAGGTTGAATCACTGTTTTTTCATTATTACTAGATAAGTGCAGCTCCTCCTTATGCATAATAAATGCAATATTTCCCATTAAAGTCATTTAGCAGTTAATATATTTTAAAGTTACAAATTTAAGCTATCTCTCCTTCAGAAAACACATCATGCTCAGTTACTCCCACGCAATTTCCTTTACAGTTAACAAGCATATGACTATTTAAGGCCTTGTAAGGCATGTGGTTATTTTTGGATTTCTGTTGCTTTGTGAACATTTTCAACTTTCAGCCTGACTATAAAGAGATTTTGTGATATGCACAAAATTTAAAAAAGGGTTTCCCCTCTCTTCTTTATCTTTGTTTTAGAGTGAGGCAAAGTATTTGGGTCAGAATACAGTTTACGTTACTGATCCAGTAATTAAATTAAAATGTTTAACACATAAACATTTCAAATTAGATGAACGCTTTGAAGATCAAAGCATTCATTTCTGAGTTGGATTTTTAACCCCCAACTATTATACCATATTATCTTCTTAAAATATTTCCCTTTACTTCTTTATTTGGATTGGAAAAAATATGAAACATAGAGGTGTTACCAATAAAGCATGAAAAAGCATGGGTCGGAAATCTATGATCCTCAGATGTTACTATCAAACTAAAACACCCAATCCTTCACTATTCACATCTAAGCTGGGACTTGCAGTTCAGTACATCCAGGGTTCAGATCTTAGATAGTGTAATTAGAACTCTCACATTCAGATCTTAGATAGTGTAATTAGAACACTCACTACTGAAGGAAAGATTATGTTGATTGTATGCAAAACATTGGAGATAGCAAATATTCCCACAAAATATTCTGATTTAGCAAATATTCCTACAAAATATCTGCGAAAATGAAATTAACATTGGGGTAAGAAGAAAGTATATTCAATTAAAGGGACAAAGTTATAGAAGAATATCTTTATTGTCACTGTGTTATCTCACAACGAAATTAAGTGCTGTCCACAGTGCACAAGTTAGAACCACAAGTAAAAACATACATTATACACACATCCTTCACATTCTATTCACCATTGCACTCCTAATATTGCACTTCAATGTTGCACTGTACAGTAGTATTTAATATGGTTACATCTCTGGGATAAAAACTATTTTTAGCCTATTCGCAATAATAGAACTAAAATGAACAACAGAAGAAAATATTACTTCCAATTTAATACATTGAGATACACTTAACTTCAAGTACAGATATTGGCCTTTTAGTGCTAATTTAGCACAAGAGAGTAGAAGTTCATTTTCTATGGCATATTAGGTATTACTTTATTCAAAATAATACAGTCTATATACACAGGGAAAGCTCAATTTTGGCTGCTGGAGGTATCTGTTGCTCTCTTACAGCACTACAGGAATCAAAAAATATTGGTTCCTGATTATCTTGGAAAACAAGGGGTTTTTTTTGGTCTTTCTATCAGTGCAAATGTGGTGCATTTTATCCTGTTTGCCTGCCATGCTCCTTCCTATTTCTGGGCTACATAAAGGAAAATGCAAATAGACTGGCCATGCAACAACCTTTCCCTCCCTTCCCCATAGGTACACAGGTACAGTAGTTTCCTACCTGGAGCTCACTAATGGGCGCAACCTCATCAGCAAGAGATTATGCTGTTATGCTGAGCAAGTATGTTTTTAGTCATTTCTGTGATTAAATACTGTATGGTTTCAAATAATGATAGGCACAGTGTTATAGTGCAGACTTTCTGTATGCTGAAGACTAATTGTAGGTAGATTTACAGTATTATACGAGAAACTGCACAATAATTAAAAGTAGCCTTATTATAAGAGAAAGACGCAGCCGACAAAAGTATCTTATTGACTTACAGGAATCTGTCATTTAAACTCTGTAATTACAAGCAGGTTCTGACTTCATGAAGTTAATGATATTCATTACTTACTTTGAGAATATAAAAGAGATCACACCAAATGACTATCGCATATACAACAGGCAACATTTAGAGACTATCCTTTATATTCTTTAATATTAATTTTTCAACAAATAATTCTTTAACACTATCCATTTGAAACAAACTAGTATAGTCTAAAATTACAGCCCTCATCTCCACCCTTTGGAGTAATTGCCTCAGGTTTTTTCCCCTTGTACCACACTGATTCTGAACTTCTGAACTTCTGTCAAGAACTAAATATATCATTGAACATCCATCATGCCACTCACGAATTCCTGAAAATGATACATTTTTTTCCCTACAGTGTTATTTAGAATACATTAACTATGAATCTACAGCCCATTTTCTTAATGGAAGTTATTCCAGTTTGGGGCTGCGGCTGCCATATTCAGTAAAATTCATCTATCAGAAATACTGGTAATGATTTCACTAAAAAGATACTAGCAGCTAAATACATCTAATCCAAAATTGCTCTGAATTCCCAAATCTTAGAACCTGACCAAAGTAATAGCTTAAGACTAATGTTCTAATTATATTCGGGAGGGGGGAGTGACAGCCTCATTAAAATGAAATGTTTTAATAATAGTCAAATAAGATTAAGTGTAAGTAAGGGAAAGTGTACAATTTACAGTAATGATTTGTACAAGCTGCTCTGTGTCTGAAGATGAAACATGAGTGAATCACACAAGCGAAATAAAGTTCACATGTTGCTCCAATACCCCCAAAGTTATAGAAATGCCTCCCAATTTTTCTAGCCCCAAAGGTCTTGGAAAGAACTCTTATTGCTGCCTCCTATACCAATATTCACAGCATTAAGCTATACCAATATTCACAGCATTAAGCTATTCTGCATAAGAAAATTTTACCATCAAGAAAAAGAATGTGAATATTATGGTAATGGCAGTTGTTGATCAGTACTGTGTTAATAAGGTTCTACATTTAGGCAAGAAAAACCAAATGTACAGGTATAGTATAGGGGGCACCTTGCTCAATAGTAGTAACTGTGAGAGGGATCTCGGAGTCCTAGTAGACAATCACTTAGATATGAGCCAGCAGTATGCTGCAGCTGCCAAAAAAGCCAACACAGTGCTAGGCTGCATTAATAGAGGGATAGAATCAAGATCACGTGAAGTATTAATACCACTTTACAATGCCTTAGTAAGGCCACACTTGGAATACTGCATCCAGTTTTGGTCACCACGATGTAAAAAAGATGCTGAGACTCTGGAAAGAGTACAGAGAAGAGCAACAAAGATGATTAGGGGACTGGAGGCTAAAACATATAAGGAACGGTTGCTGGAATNAACTGATCAAGGAGAGAAGCAACTTAGAACTAAGGAGAAACTTCCTGAATGTTAGAACAATTAACCAATGGAACAACCTGCCTCCAGAAGTGGTGAATGCTCCAACACTGGAAGTTTTTAAGAAGAGACTGGACAGCCGTTTGTCTGAAATGGTGTAGGGTTCCTGCCTGGGCAGGGGGTTGGACTCGATGACCTCCAAAGTCCCTTCCAACCTTTATTATTATTATTATTATTATTATTATTATTATTATTATTATTATTATTATTATTATTACTATTACTATTATTATTATTATTATTATTATTGAGCAGATGCTGTGAAAAATGACCCAAAGAATAATGATCATTTATCTAAGTTCCAAAGAACTATTTTACAAAGTCTAAGTATATATTTAGATAATAGCATACAGCCTATGTACACAATTTTCAGCCTAATTTCAAAAGTCATCTGACAAAAGTAATTGGTCCTAGGAAGAGGACCAATCCACCATTAGGATGTGACTAGAACCCTCCACAATTACTTTATGTGGTCTATGATGGAGTTTGGTTATCTGTTATCTGGTTATATTCACAACTTCCTGCTCGTTAGAAGAAAGGACAGCATAAGGAATTCTTTTGGGGGGCATATCACATACTACTTCATATACATTACTCCCTTCCCACCGACCACCCAGAAATCTACCTGTGTGCCAATCGATCACAAAAATTTTGACACACATTACTAAATATGTAACCCTAGCTAGGAAAAAAACTGTATTCTTATTCACCCTCTTCTCCCCCCTCCTTCCCCAGCAAGACCTTGGTAGAGCTAGTTGAATCACTCTACACAGCTGGGTGATTAATGAAGTCTATTGTATTCACATCAGCACCATTATTCTGATTAAATCAGAGCTTATGCAAACAGAAAATCACATGGGTGAGGACACACATCTTGTTACCACTGAAATATTTTTAGTCAATTTCTTCAAATGACTACGGCCCTAAATGCTGCTGAAAACTTAAAGCAAAAAGCAAAATAAAATGCCTGAAATCAACCAAGGATTTTCCAACCAAGGATTTTATAGGAATATAAATCCAATTCCTGCTGTTGAAAACTCCCCAGCTCCATGTCAGTGTTACAAATTGATAAACATTTTTAAAGGCGCTACCGGTAGTAGTTGTCACCAGAAATGGTTTCATTTGTCTAAAACAGATTTTAAAAATCCCAAAATGATCCTCCTCAGAAAACGGTGGTCTTGCTTATCTATAAAGCTCAACATCTCAAATTGTGACCACTGTTGTCTGCCTAGCACTTTGGAAGACTGCTCTGATTCTTTTCTGTTAGGTCTTGTTGCTAAGGTGCCAGCTGCTCAGCCAATTCCAGCTGAAATGCAGATCTTTCAAGGGGGTACAAAGGGCTTCATTATCTTTTCTCCGAGCACTCACATGGAGAGAATGAAGCTCTTGCTGGCCCCCTCTCCCTTGAATAATTCCAGCCACTCAGTCATGCCTATTTACATATGAAGAGCCATGGAAGGGAAAGAATCCAACCTGTGCAAGTTTCAAAGTTATACTATCTTCTAGGAGTTGTTCTCAGAAATCAAAGCACTCTTCAGGTCCATTCATTCAGAACCCAATAACTTAACATTCTCAACTTTGAAGCATAGTTAAATATTTTCTAAAAGGTTAAAATGAGAACATGTAGTTATCAATAATGCTACTCTTAAAGCCAGACACATAATGATGGCATGAAGTTTTTCACCCATAATATGGCACTTGAAATAGTTTGCAGAAATACTTGAAAACAATTTGCCAGGCAAACTCACACATTACGTTTTTTTTAAAAAAAAACAACCCTGAAGCCGAACAATAGAGAAATTATGCTATAGTGACAAAAATGGACTTTTACAGACTGTTTAATTGGTTTCAAAGAGTACCACTGAAAAACTGTGTTAAAAATAAAAAAACCCATAAATTAACAGAGGAGATAACTGCATCAGAGATACTAACCACTTATAGTACCAGTTAATTTTCACTTGTAGCAGTGGTTAAGTGTACAATACAAAGGGAAAGGACCATTTTTCAAAAGAAATAAAGAGTAGAAAGTATATAATTTGGAGGAAAAATAATAAAAATTAGGACCAATGAAATAGAAATATATACATTTTTCTTCACTGACATAGCTGATTGGAAAATACAATCTTAACAACTTAAAATTATCATTAATACTGTAACTTGTTTCAATAATTGGTTCAAAGCAAGAATATTAGTATGCGGCACGCTTAAAATGTATTTTTAAAACACTATTTGAGTTATCTTAATCATAACTTGGGAAGACTACTTAAAATGTGAGTAAATTATCCTTAAAGACCAGTCTGAACTCCCTTTTAACTATTAAAATATTTATGGGTGTTTTTTCTATGGATTTTCTCAGTCATCCAAGGTCATGTTGTCCCAAAGATGGTTTTTTGTTTTTTTTTAAAGGCAACTTTCCTTGAAGAAGTTTTTTGGATGAGAAGCAAAATGTCTTCAGGAAAAAAACAAAGTCCACTGCCTTTTGAGAAAAAAAAGGCTTCTATGGGACATTATGGGTGTTTTCTTCTAACATTAATACTAAAATTCTGAAATCATCAAAACTTAAAACACACACAAATTAGTATCTATTACAATGTATGTATCTTTATCTTCGGAAGCGTTTTCCATTTCTTTTTTGTCACTATTTTAAAAACACTAAAATAATAAATTAAAACACACAAACCACAAGTTAATGCCTACCAGATTAAAGAATGTCCAAATTAATGTTAAGTTAAATGCCATGTAAGTTCTAATTTGGACAGCACAAGAATAACTATAGAGAATCTTCTTAGATATTTGTCTTTGATCAGAAATTACGAAGTCTTATTTTAGCCTTTCCCTAACCCTTATGGATTGTAAAATTCTTGAAGCTTGGTTTATCCTTATCTCTATTCAATAATATCAAAATTGACAAATATTATTAGGTTCCAGGTTTGTTTAAACTGTTAACAAAACTAAACTTTAGTTGAAACAAATGCTTAAGAGGCTATTGAAAAATAAGGCAGTTCATTAAACTCAGAATATATCTGAGAAAGTTT
This sequence comes from Protobothrops mucrosquamatus, assembly GCF_001527695.2. Classification (NCBI taxonomy): domain Eukaryota; kingdom Metazoa; phylum Chordata; class Lepidosauria; order Squamata; family Viperidae; genus Protobothrops; species Protobothrops mucrosquamatus. Next base: position 253,130 of record NW_015387737.1, on the reverse strand, counting down.
ATTATGCAAATCACAAATGTACAAGCCTGATTGAATGCCACTTCACCACAGGAATTACGCTTTTTGTTACAGGAAGGTAGTAAGTGTTGTTTCTAAGATTTCTATTAATGGTAGCAAAAAAAATTTCCAATTTGAAGTTGGGAGTCTCTCTTCCTACACTAAGGTTCATAGGGAAAGAAAGATAAGGGAATTTACTTCTACTAAAAGCAATTAACATGTGTCTAAATCTCTATGTGATCCAATTTCTTATCATAGTTCTGCTTTGTTTTTTAACAATTCACCAAATTATAGATGGGTTAAAATCTAAATATTTTTATAATAATTTATCATTCATATTTTTTAATTTTAACATATACTGATATACACATCTACAGGTAATCTATTGGATTTATAAATAACTAATGATTGATTGGTAGATCCAACAGTCCTGTTAAAGCACAAGTACAGATGGCTGTGAACATCCCTGCAGATTATGTTGTTACAGATGGTTGTATCTTATTAGCACTCTAATGGGCCTCTAACAGCAAAAAAAATCAATTAATCTATAAAGCAGACTTTAAATAAATGACCATTCCATTCTCCACAAATATATTTGCATTTATTGTACCCCTAATTCATTATTTTCCTTAAATATTTTCTCTTAAGAGTTTTTGTGCTTTAATTTTGTTATCACCTTGGGAATGATATTGCATGAGTTGTCTTGTGATAAAATCTAACAGATGTTTGAATTCAGGGTTCTTTAAATTCATCCTATATCGTATATCCAATGCACATTATATCCAAGCTGTAACCGATAAGGAATTTAAATGGTTATAGTTCTGTGCTACACATTCTGATTAGTGCATATTTACCTTCATGTTAAACAAATGTACAGATATCTAGGAATTTGGACCAAGCCCCTTTTCTGGACAAAAAAAATCTTAAAGATGTGTACACAACGAATTTTATTTCATTATTTTAGGGATATGCAGGCCTATCTGCATTCTGTGTATGATGGTTTCTTAGCATTTGTAAAATTAGTCTAAAATAGAACTTAAGCTTTTCTTCACAGTCGAATGGCCCCTATCATTGGTAAGTGGAAACGCTTTGCCCATATGATCACATGCAGTTTCCTCTTCAGAGCAGCAAATCTGATTAAATTCCAGCTCTGCTAATGTACAAAAAATTGCTACAAATATAACTTTGCAATTGAACATTGGAAGCAAGTTCCTATTGAAAAGAAATTCTGCCTCATTTCACCTTCCAGCTACATCCTGATTTCTTTTCTTTTTTTATTAGATGCTAAGACAATATTTTCTCTTTGTGCCTTCTTTTAACACTGAGCAGCCAAAGTGTTTGTACCTCAGCCTTAGGAACTAGTGTTTTTTTTATCTTAATTTAGCCAAAATTAAATTAAACTTTAAATTGGCCAAGAACAAAAATAACACAAACTAAGGATGAGGATCCGATACTGTTGGGATGCTTAGATTTTTTTGGGGGGAGCATATACCACCTCCCCTTTAATTGGGTAACCAGTGGGAATGCTGACCTCTCACCCGGTATTTTTGGTGTTATGAGACTATGGAAAGTAAAAAGAAAATGGAAATTCATCAGTGTGCCAGTTTTTCAAATGAACAAATGCTTTAGATGTAAAATGAGAATAATGATAGATGACTTAATTTCTGCAACAAAAAAAAAGAATATTTTAGAACATTAGTTTTGCTCACAGGACACTCACAGACTACTTTTTTTAGCACCAGGATTTTATGAAGAAACAGCACTGAATAAACAATCACAGCTTTAAAAAAGCAGTTATTCTTTACAGTTAGCATTAAGGCTACAGTTATACATGAGGCAAAATATGCATTGTTAACAGATCTGCCTATTCTTAGCTGGAAGGCAAGATTGTCCATGAAGCATGTTCAAATAACTGATTCTAAAGTCAACTTGCAAACACATCAGAACAAGATGCCAGAGTGAATAATTTTGACGACTGTTTGGAAGCCTCATTTTGGTTATGATTACCAGTTCAGATCTCATGATCTCCTAGTTTTTCTACAACTCTGTCAAACTAACAGAGCTATTATTTGTTTCGTCCTAGACAGTCATTTTTAGGCACTGATTGAGACAATGACTTTCTTTTAGTAGCTGGATGTTAAGGCAGGAGTAGACCTGCTTTTTATTCAATATTTTGACAAAACAGTCCTTTTCTCTTTTTGTATTTTCTAAAAAATACAAATTGATAACAATTAAAAAGTAAAAAATGGCACTTTTATATTAAATGTCATAATTCTTTAGTCCCTTATTCCTGATATTCAGCTAAGTTACACTTGTGACACAACATAAATTTTCTACATTTTAGGTCAGGATACTATAAATAATGCTAGTGGGGAAACAGAAGATTTAATTATTGTCAAAAGTAATTCATTCAATTAACTGAAGGTCATGAAGCACCTGGACCTTCTGTCAATTTTGGTTTGTATTATATATGAATATTAATAAGGATGTTCTTATTGTAGAAACAGAAGATATTTTGCATATCATAATTCCAACATACTGCTTTTGAGAGGTTCATTACCTGAGGGATACTTGAAGCACTATTTAGAAATTCATGAAAGAATGACATGGAACCAGATCCAATTTATTTAAGGTTAAATTCCTTGCCATGCCTTAATGAGCACAGTACCATGATAAATGTACTTTCCCATCTGTTCTTGCTATTTAATTGAATAATTTGCAGAATTAAAAGTAAATAGTTCTTCTTTAACCAACAAATGCATATTACAGAGTTTAGTAATAATCAGGCCCTCTTCTCTTTTACTGAAAAGCCTACACTGAGGAAGCACTGCAGAAAAAGAATTACATTAATACATCAATACGCAAAGTACTGCTTTGAAAGGCTACAAAAACACAAAAGTGTGAAATTGTTTTGTGTGAAAAAGATGGCTAAAGAATAAGTCTATCAAGTGCAGGTACTAAGCTAGAAATAACATCACATAGACAGAAAATGATGAACTTTATTCTTTGTCTGGGAACATGAATTCAAGATTTAAATGATTTCAATCCTGCATATTTGTATTTCCCACCAGTAAATCAAGAGGAAACAAAGGTCCAAGTGAACTTAACTAGACTCAAGTAGCTTTCTAGGACATGCTTCAGGCTTAGATGAGGAAATTTCCCACAGAAGACACAATGACTTCAATATTTTGTGAAGAAAAATATTTCAATATTTAAATAAACAATTTTACAGACAAAAGAAAGACCAAAAATAAAGGACTTTCCCACTTTTAAGTGGAGTATTACCATAAATTCTATTAACATTTACATTCAAAGGGACATACAATGATTATTTTTATTTTATTTATTTAAGATATAATATACAAAAGTAGTTATCAAGGTCTCGATATGGGTTATGAGATGGGCTGCCCACACAAGTCTTTTAAATAAATAAAATAAATGAATAATAAAAAAATTCCCCAACAATGTAATAATCTGCTTTATCTTCAGGTGCTTTTAAAGCTCAGTTGATTCCTGCTTAGATATATGTCACACTGTCTTCTAGACAGGTCTTTAGTCTTCTATAGACTAAAAACTACATAGCCTAGATTCTTCCATTTTTTATTCATTTATCAAATACTAAATTGTTTATGTAATTTAAAATATAGTAAAAAGATTTATATTTTTTAAATATTTCATTTAAAATGATTTAAAAGTACATTTTAAAATGTACAAATATATTTATGTACAAATATTTATATTTAAATATAATGAAAATGAGAGAGTGAAAAAGAATGGATTAGCCAAATATACATAAAAAGAATAAAGCGCTCAAAGTAGCTGTAAAGTACATTCACTGTGGGAAAGAAGCAAGTTGCATTTAAGTAACATGGTGTTATAAGCTCTCAGTTAACTTTTCCAGCTGTTGGCATAATCCCATTGCACTTTATGTGTAGAAGAGCAAACAGTTTGTTCTCTTTAAATCTCTTTCTCCTCAATCTCTATGCTCTGTTGGTGGGGAAAAGGTTTGGCAAAGGAGAGATGTCTACAGAAATTGCTAGCTTCCCTTTCCCCTCCCCCCACACACAAGAGGGGAGAGATTGAAGAGGATGAGATTTCAAGAGAATACTGTCAGCAGGTTGCTCCAAGTTGCCAGCATGATCTCACTTCTTTCAAGAATAGCAAATAGCTTACTTTTTTGCAATCCCTCTCTTCAATATCTTTGCCCTGCAAGAAGGAAAAGAAAGAAAAATACTACAGATCCGGGATCCATTGTGGTCATAAATTGAGGACTACCTATATTAGGACTAATACTCTCTCAGACTAGCATCTTGCAAGAGTAACTGAAACTGTTTGTTAGTTGCTGAATCAGACTCGGATGTCTGCAGTGGACTTTTCCTGTTTTTTACTCATACATTTCATTTTACCTTTATTACACAAAGACATTCAAAACCACAAAATATTCTCAACAGTGCAAATTACAGAACAGAGTAAAAACCTAATAATTACTATAAACAGTAAGACTGAATCTGAAAACAAACTAAAAATTTAAAAAGTGATACAAAACTAATTAACTCTGGGGCATACTTCTGTGAACCTGTGTAACTAAACAAAAATATTTGCCAGCTCTAAGAATTACGTTTTTCTTAACATTGACTATGAAAGTCAGATCCAATCTAAATATTTCATGGAGAATTGATTAAAACCAATAATCTAATTAATTATAGAAATTGCAAAAGAATCCTACACGATTTAGTAATTTTGGTGTTTCATAAATCATTTCAGATTAAGCATCTTTCAATTCAATAACAGAGATCGAAGTGGTGAAAAGATGGGCTTTTACATGTTCTCTCTATGTTTGCTTACTGATAATGATTCACTTTATGAAATAAAATTAATAAAGCTATGATATAAGAGTGATAGCTTACTAAGTTACTTGGAAAGAAAGTTCAGCAGCCATTCCACCAGACTGCACCAGAGTCTGTAGTTATGTTAGGTGTGTGTCATGTATGTGTTCACTTTGAGAGCGGGCAACTAAATTTCATTTTTGATATGTGCTGTTGTGCCCACAGTAAAAAAAATATGACAATAAAGATAATATCTTATCTTATCTGAAGCTATGTGTTTAGCCTTTCCAGATAAAACACAGGATAGAAATATTGGAAATAAATGGATAAAATGAAATCATTAATAAAAAGGGCACCTTCTGGTAATTACATCTGAAGTATTAGCCAGTAATATTTAAGTAAATTTTATTTAAATAAACCATATAATTTACTTAAATTATCTGGTTTATTTTTAGCATTAATAGAACCACTGGGACATAGCAGTTGATTACTTGGCCTTATACCTAAAGAAACATCATGCTCAGTCATTAATGTAATTATATAATTAATATCAATCATGTTATATTTAATGCTAACTACTGTAATTAACTATTAATAATTTATGTTCTGTCATTTTACCATAATTTGAATCATTTGATATTCATATTTAAATATGAAGGAAAGGAGATTACAGTATGTATTGCGAGCAGCTTCCCTCTCAGGGTTTTGTCTTTAGCAGACAGGGAATATTAGAAATTGGATTTGTGAAAAAAGGCTGTATCAGTCTTTATATGTCATATATGACTGAGGCCTCCTATGGAAACTACTTAAACACACATATTCTTATAAATAGACATACACATATAATGCAAGCTGTATTATCTTTAGGTATTTTTTTTTCCATCCAGCTATCAAACCTGTTTGTAGCCACTCTCCCAGCCTTTAATACCTTCCGACCAGGCAGCCTATGCTATCATGTCCGAATGAGATCTACCTTCTAGAACAGAGGTTTCCAACCTCCGGTATGTGAACCAGCACCGGTCCACAGCATGCCAGCAACCGGGCCGGCCACACAAACAAATAAAGCCCCATCTGAAGAATGCAGGCAGCACACAAAACCACGCCCCCTCCGGTCTGCGGAAAAACCTTTCTCTACGGAACAGGTCCACGGTGCCCAAAAGGTTGGGGACTTGCTGTTCTAGAACACTGGTCAAACTTTAACACTGGCTTATTCTTTCAAAACTAAAGTATAATAAACTACCAAGAAGAAGAGACATTCTGGGCCACAGAGGAATCACAGCACTTCTGCATTGTGCAAAAGTTAGCTACATTCACAGTATTTCACTCAAAGTAATGTGAATGAAAAAGATAACTATAATATATGGACAATTCAATGTGTTATTAAGGATGTTATGCTCCAGGATTAGCAAAAAGACACAAACTTCCTAATTTTCAGTGTTTGAATTGTTAGATAAACTGTAAAAATCTGAATGTTATTTTAAGATTATTTAAACCGCATAAATAAAGAATACAGTGCCTATGCAGAATGTCAAACAATTCCTCAAAAAGTTGTGGTAATATGCTAGTATAATTTGTTACACAGAAAGATTTTAAAGAACTGGAAAAAGGAACTTCCAATGAGACACAGTAGTCTAAACTAATTATTACAAATCTGATTGAGCCTCATAATAAATATTATAAACAAATATTTTAAGAAAAATCAAGAAAAAATATCAAATACTTGTAACACATTTCCATTCTGGTTTCCAAAACCTGCAAAAACCAAGGTTAGGTCAGCCCTGTTGTGCAATGGTGTGAATAACCAATGGTTCACGCATCAAGTTTACATAACCATGATTTACAACTACCATGGTTGCTTCCCTCTACACCAATGGTGGTGAACCTATGGCATGTGTGCCAGAGGTGGCACTCAGAGCCCTCTCTGTGGGCACACACGCCATTGCCCCAGCTCCGCCTCCTCCCATGGCCCCCTCCTGACCAGTAGCCCCCCTGGAGGAGAGTCATCCCTGAGCGCGGCCTGCACAGAGCAGCACAGCCAAGGACATGGCAGCCAGACAGCAGGGACAAGACTCCGCCCTGATGCCCCGTCATGCGCAGTTGATGCTGTAGGGCGCGGGCAGAGGGCGTGGCCACCATGACGCTGCTGGGCCGCCTGGTCAATCTGTGGCAGGCCGCGAGGTGGTGAGTGGCCCTGTGGGTGGGCAGGGTGGGGGCAGAGCAGGCAGGATGGGGCGGAGGCGGTTTTTGGGCATTTGGTCTCTAAAAGGTTCGCCATCACTGCTCTATACATTGCCAAATAAATCAACCTCATAGGGATTTAGTACAATAGATGAACAAAGCACACAGATATTGTGGTTAGAATCCAGGGTTAGAATATATTAAAGCAACCAATGAGATCCAAACTAAGTTCTTAAATATTGTCTCAATGATCATGTCTTTATAATAATAAAAATATAATCTGCATCTCACCCAGTGCCCACAGAATATTGTATAGCATGCCTTGCTACACAACTGGTGGGTCCAACTGTGCAAAAATAATAATAATTGTTTGCATGGCAATTAATTTAGGACTCTAAGGTACACCTGAGAAGACTTGCTATAATACTAACTAGAACTGAAATTTCAAAATGTGTGCTCATACATGACATGGGATTTCTATTCAAGCATCTCCTGTAACACTACGAGGGACCAGGGTGCAGTTCAGGCAGAACATATAGCAAAAAATATTTGACTGGCCTTGGACATAAGCACCAAATTATTGTACAGGGATTATCAAGAAAGACCATAACCAGTAAAAGAATAGCCTGATACTATTCATGTGAAACACCATACCTGAATAAATTAAATACTGCTGGCCAAAATAATCTTTCGTGCAGTCTGTATCGCAGATTCTGTACATGTTCAGACTGGAAGACTAGCTGGGGCAAACATTTTATGGATATTCAGTAAAAACTGGGAGTTCTCCTAGAGAAGCTGACACCATAAAAGCTTCTAACTTTTAAATGTCAGCTTGAAAAAGTTTTGGCAAACACTGCAAATGTTAGCTGAGCAGTCTCATCACTCAGCAAGAGGATTGTGTGGTATTTAATAAATCAAGCACTTACACATGCTTTCATTGCCCAAACAGAGCACTTACCCCTAGAACCTATAATCTGCAAAGCCTGAGATAAGGCTGCCCACAGTGACTTGTATACATTAATTCTTGGGGGGGGGGGCGAGGGGGAAGAACAGGAGCTCAGATAATGGGTTATATGCTTTTGGAATGGGGATTTACTAAAGGAGACATGCTGCAGACAAGAACCAACAGATGTTTTTGACACAGGTACCTAATTAAGAAAGCTTTTCAGATAGAGATCCAAATGATTCTGAAAATGACAGTGTTAAGAAAATGATTACAAAATATTTTGAATTTCATCTGCCTATTGCAGAAAATGAAACTAGGGAAATTCAGGATCTTGGATTATGATCAGAAAGGCGTAGGGCCAATTTCATGCTAAATCACAGAAACTCAACAAATGGTAATTTGGCGGATCCTCTTTCTCAATCTCAGCTAACACATAGGACTGTTGAGTAGAGAATATGTTATCTTAAATGTCTGGGTGTAGGGCAGGTATGAATTTAACAAGTACAAATAAAAAGGGCCTGGAAATAAGTAAGATCTTCTTTGAGATTCTACAATAACAATAAAAATATGTTCATATATTCCAATTAAGCTATTGGGGTCTTATTTTAAAGACTAAACACAGTTCCCAGTTAACATGTGACAAGTTAGAAATCTGCAAAAATAGGACTCAGTTTTGTTTGTTTTTCTCTCTTCCCAAGAAAGATCAGAAAACACAAGCATGAGTTTTTGTGGAAGTTACACACTTTCACATTTAGTAATTCAAACTCAGCCATGAAAGCATGATAGAATCTACTATTTTAAAAATGACAAAACGCTACAAAATCAGATTATTTTAGTTATCCATTAAATATACTTAAGTTACTTCAGTCTTATTTGGCTCAGCCTCCTCAAACAGAAAGATATGGGTTCAATCAAGCCATTATGAAGGCCAGAGAGAAATTTCTTTTGTTGTGTATGTGTGGGGTTTTTTTTTAGAAAAAGTGATAAATTTAGATTATAAAACTGATTTTTTAAATTAAGATTAAAATACATATTTTAATATTTGGAGGTAGTTCTTAGTGAACTTTAGATGACTAGGTCTGAATGATGTGTTGGATTATTGCTAAGGGATGAAATATGGGGAAAAGCAATTTTTAAATTGAAATTTTAGTGAAAGTGTTATCTAAATTGTTCATACTTCTCTGGGGGAAGGAAAAAGTCATCTCTTATATATCTTTTCTTTTTTTCTACCTTTCACTTTTCCTTTTCCTTTTCTTTTCTATTTATATATTTTTTAATTTGTACTTATTTTTATCTTTGTATTCGTAAGCTTTAATAAAATTACTGTTACAAAAAGCCATTATGAAGACCAGAATAAAAAGGAAGTCTTGAAATTTAAGATTGACAAAAATATGATAAATAAATATCTATTTCCTTTGGACAAGTTTAAATATCTGGTTCTAGATGAAGTGCACCCTAATGAATTTGATGATGGCCTGGCTGGACTTAAATTCATCATTTTTAAAAAATCTGAGAGCTGGTGAACAGGAAACAAATGTCCCTAATTTCCAATCATAGGGAGAAAAGGATCTTGGGAAATTCAGACGAGTCATTTTGATACTGATCTCTAGGAAGTATACTGTAGAGCAGTGGTGGTGAACCTATGGCACGGGTGCCAGAGGCGGCACTCAGAGCCCTCTCTGTAGACACGCACGCCGTCGCCCCAGTCCTAGGTCCCTTCAGCTGGGTTTATAAAACCTTTTCGCTTTAGGCCTCCGCTGCCATGTACAAAAAAAAAGGGTTCAATAAATCAGTCAATTTCAATTTCTCGCGGGGAAAAAAAGATCTTGCAGAGTTGGAATTGATTGAAGTTTTTAGTCCCACCCAGTCTGCCATTACCACCGCAGCCACGCCCACCCAATGGGCCACACACCCCAAATTGGCCACACCCAGCCAATGGGCCACACCCACCCGGCACCCGACGATGCATAAGTGGGTTTTGGGTTGCAGTTTGGGCATTCGGTCTCTAAAAGGTTCGCCATCACTGCTGTAGAGAGATTAAATAAATTGGGAACAGTTATCAGAAATCAGCAGGCATTTTTCAATCTTGCCAGACTTATCTCATACTACTTTAGATTATGTAAATGCAATAAATATGTCTTGATTTAAGCAAAGCATCTGGCAAAGTAGTCCATAACGTTCTGGCTATTAAGAAATTTAATTATGGGCTGGATGAAATGACAGCTTGGTAGGTACTTAGTAGAGGTATACAATATTTCAGATTCAAAAACAAAAACAAAACAAGTGTTTCAGAGTACACATGAATGCGAAACTGGCACCTGCCTGCACTTCTAACTAAATGCATTTTTCCCAAACCGTGTGGTGGCTGAGGATAGTCTGCTTACAGCTAGCTTGCAAATAATATTCAACAAATGTTTATCAATCATCAAACAGAAGTGGGGTAACAGTGGGAGTACCATAAGGTTCAGATTCGACCCTGGAGTTCTATTCATCAACATTTTTATCAATTATTTATATATGAGTTGGAGGCAATGCTTAGGAAATCTGAGGATGATAATAATTGGATGAGACATCTAGCACTTTGCCTGAAATAAAAAAAATAAAAAAAATCTTGACAGATTAGAGAAACATGCTGAAAGCAATAGCATAGAATTTAACAGGTACAAATGCACTCAGGATATAAAAATCAAATTAGGGGACAAGACTAATATTCTGCTAAATAGGACTGTCTTCTTATCAGTAGAAAATGAAGGCTTATGGATCAAATGCTTTCTTCTTTGTCACAAATATAGATAGTTCTCGACTTACAACAGTTTGTTTAGTGAACATACAAACTTACAACGGCACTGAAAAAGGTGACCTATGACCGTTTTTCACACTTACGACTATTGTAGCATCCCCATGGTCACAGGATCAAAATTCAGACGCTTGGCAACTGGCTTATATTTATGATGGTTGTAGTATCCCGGGCTTAGTGATTCCCTTTTGTGACCTTCTGACAAGCAATGTCCTGAGGTCATCTGATCAGTTTTTGTGACCTTCTGACAAGCAAAGTCAATGGGGAAGCCAGATTCACTTAACAACCTTGTTACTAACTTAATTGCAGTGATTCACTTAACAACTGTGGGAAGAAAGGTCATAAAATGGGGCAAAAGTCAATGAATCTTCCACTTAGTGACATAAGTTTTGGGCTCAACTGTGGTGTAACTTGAGGACTACCTGTACAACAGAAAGTTCTACAATAAAGTAATACTCTAGTTGTTGATCATCAATGACATTATGAACAAAATAGCTTTTATCAGAGTAAGTATTAAGGACAATATTAAGGAGAGATGTGCAAAACATCTGATGGGTTGTCCTGTGAAGAGCTCCTGTTCAAAGCCATGAGGCAATGATGTCCTTCAGAAAGCTAAATGTTGGTATTTAAGGAGCCTTCTTGGGTCCTTCGTAGAGAGTTTTTTTACTGGGACTGCCAGTGAAGCAAAGAGCCTATGGATGCACATGGCCAGCATTCTGAAAGGCATAACTGCCTTAAAACTCTCAGGATGGGCACTAGACTCCTCGGAATGCTTGGTACAACTCTACTAAATAGTTACAAACACAGCACTAGATCAAACTTTTAAAACTCAAAGGCCCCATTACAACATTTTTTAATACAACACTATCTAAAACAGTGGTTCTCAACCTTTTTAATGCCGCAACCCCAACCGGTTGTAAGTCGAGGACTAAACCGGCCGTAAGTCGAGGACTAAACCGGTCGTAAGTCGAGGACTAAACCGGTCGTAAGTTGAGGACTACCCAACCGGTCGCAAGTCGAGGACTTTCCCTGCCCGGGAGCACCGCGCATGCGTGGTTCCGCCCACTGCGCCGGCCGAGGCGTAGCTGGCAAGAGGCAGAGACGGAGCAGGCCGACCACCAGCTGGCCCAGCCCAAGGGAGGTAAGGCACCCACCGGAAAAGGGGAAAAAAATGGCGGACAAAAAAAATGGCAGACAGCCTTGCTTGGCAACCCCCATGAAATGGTCAATCGACCCCAAATGGGGTCCCGACCCACAGGTTGAGAACCACTGATCTAAAATATCAATAGACACCTGAATATGCTTTATTATCTCATTTAATATATGCCTAAATCACCATATTACATTAAAATGGATGCAATAGAATGTTAACGTATGTCACATGCATATCACTGTCTACTTTCTTTCCGAAGATTTTAGCTTTACTGATTTGGTTTGCTACAAAAACTGAATCTGGGGGGAAGCATGAAAGAAAATAAATTTATCCTCCAAGAAAAAATATTTCTAAATAGTAAGCATATAATGCTTTAGTATGTTTAGAAACCATGTGTGACCTTCAGTTATTCGGCAAACAAATGACTTGTTGTCTTTGGATCCTGTTTTAAACAAGTAAGTTATTGTCCTGCTGTAAAATAGCTGCAGAGAATTGAATATTTTGCCCCTACTTGTGTCTTAAAGTACTATTGTAATTACTCTATTGTGAAGATACATATCATAACATTCAGAACAAGCACTAAGTGGTAATTCTGAGCGAGGTATCCCTCCAGAAAAATAATATTAGTTCATGGAAACTAGTGGTCAACAACAGAGCTATAAATATCAGTGTACCATAGAGGCTACTCAGTTTAGTGCAGCCAGAGTTCTGTAGAACAAGAGTGTGCTTCATTAGATGCACAGAGAGATAGAAAAAGTAGTAAATAACCATGGGTAGATTGAATCAAATCAGCAGAGAAAGGGGTCCAAAAAATGATCTATTTCTAGAACACTAAATGTAAAATGTATACAGAACTTGTACAAAAAAACAACAACCAGCCCATGTGCCCAAAATTAATAAGGAGCATTAAGCCATACCATATCAATTCTCTTTTAACATATAATTGTTCTGTATTATATTTCACCACTGTTCCCACATTTGAAACATGGAGCATCTATATAGCAACTGCTGTTCTGAAACTTCTGTAGTTAAGTTATGACTTTCTCTTCCTGATACCAATCCATATACAGGTTATTAGGGTTATTGTAGCTGAAGGCAAAGAAGTGCTTTGGGTGTGAAAACAAGCATGCTAGCTCATCTAGTTTTGACAAGTAGTGGAAAAAGACTCAAAGACCATTCCACAGTTATCCTCCAGAGGAACAATGAATCCCTTGGTCACATAAATTGTTGCTTCTCTCAAGGAATGAGTTGAAATGTTGAAGAAATTGACCAGGTCTTGAACTGCTAGCTAATACCCACCTCTCCAATGCCAGTATATCAGGGTTCTATATTTGCCTATGTCTCCCACCTGTAGGAAATAAGGAGACTGAGTACCAACATGCTAATTCACTATATGAGGAGTTTGTGGAGCTATACAAATGCCAAAATGTGCAAATGCCAGTGTCCTATTACAGAGATGAAGAAAACTGAAACAAAAATTAGCAAAAAGTCATAACCCAGAACTAGTGGAGTATTACTGTCCTTTGAATCCAGAAAGTATCAGGTCAAAAACATTATTCCATCAAACAAAAAGTACAGAAATCCCATAATGCGTATACAGGTAATCCTCAACTTATGACAACTGACCTCAAAATTTCTGTTGCTAAGCGAGGCAGTTAAGTGAATTTTGCCCCACTTTATGAGCTTTCTTGCCACAGTTGTTAAGCAAATTACTGTAGTTGTTAAGTTAGTATAACACTGTTGTGAAGTGAATCTGGCTTTCCCATTGACTTTGCTTGTCAGAAGGTTGTAAAAGGTGGTCGCATGACCCTGGAACACTGCAATCGTCATAAATATGAACCAGTTGCCAAGCATCTGAATTTTGGTCATGTGACCATGGGGATGCTGCAACTGTCATAAGTGTGGAAAATGGTCATAAGTCATTTTTTTCAGTGCCACTGAACCTTCACGAAATTAACTGTTGTAAGTCGAGGATTACCTGTACACCTAGCAGGTAGGCATGCAGAGGGGTGCCTTGAATGATAGTCTAGCTCAGGGGTGTCAAACTCATAATGTCATGTGACGTCTCGCGACGTATTGTGACTTTTCTCCCATTGCCGGCAATGGGGTGGGCGCGGTTTCACCATGACGCAGCCGGCCTGCAGGCCAGCAGTTTCACACCCCTGGTCTAGCTTATTAACAAGTTGAAGCAGAATCATATGACAGCCTGGAAAATTAATTCAAGGTCCCAGAAGATGGCTTGTGCAGTACTAAAAAAAGCAATAAGAAACCCTGCACCCTTTCTAACAAAAGTACTAAATTTCACTCAGTGTACCTACTACCAGTATAAAGTGCAACCGCCTTTTCAAGACATTAATTACTAGATTCAACTTGAGCTCTGATCAGTGGAAAAGAAACAGGCCTCTGGAGAAATTATCTTGACTACAACTAATGTTAAAAGACAATTTGTTGTAATGGTTAAAGGGGGCCAGGTTAGAAACCAGGGCCATGAGTTCTAGTCCCACCTTAGGAACAAAGCCAGATTGGGTCCCAGTAACTTTGGGTCAGTCATCCCTTCTCAGATAATGGCAATCCACTATTGAAAATGCCCCAAAACTGCCTATCAAGGCAGCTGCAAGGAGTTAAAACTGATTTGAAGGCATTCATACATACACACACAAGAGTTGATGTTATTATGCTAAATCCAGGTCATCTGGGCTATTCACTTAGTAAGACTGGGTTGTGGGTGTAAGAACAGATGTCTGACATACACTGTAGGTCGGAGATAAACAGATAATACCCTATATCAAAAAGCAACATGCAAACACCATACTTCTCCTTAAGGGAAGGCCAAAGATGTAGGAGTTTCTCCTTACAGGGGGCAGAACTTCGCAGCCTTCTCCATTAGCTGTTGCCTTTTCAAGAAAAGTACTGTATTAACTCTTTGTTTTTTCATTGGTTAGTAGGAAGATGAAGAGTTGTAGGCAGATGAAACCATAACCTTTAACAAACCAAGTGGACAGTTATTTTAAGCCATATAGGTGGGGGAAAGCTATCCAATCACATGCCAGTCATGCGAATATGGTATAGTTCTCTTTCAAAATGCATTTTGCAACTTTTTGTGATCACAGTTTCTGTACTCTATTGAATTTTCATGCTCCACTGTAGCCATTTAACATGCAAGTTAAATAACCTCTTAAGCTATAAGACTAGTTTTGTAACATTTTTTCCTCAGTTTTCATCTTTGACCTCGGACAGGAGAAGGTATTTGAAGACTGGAAATTCATAACTACCCTGTTTTAATATTAACAACATGTTAAGCACAATTTTCAAGATATACAACAGCAAAGTCCTTTTAACATTTAAAATCCTATATAATTCGTGAATTTATCAACTTATTTTTGTTTTAAAGTAAACAAACAACCTGTAAGTCCCCACTTTTCCCTCAATCAAACCATTATATTTATATCTTGACCTATAAACACAAATGGATCACATGCACATCATCCTTCCACTCCTGCAATTATAAGACAATGCACAACAAATGCTGTTTCATCATGTTGGAAACACAGTAGATTATCAAGAACTTCCAAAGCAGCAACTGCCTTAAAAATGATAATTATCCAGCCATGCCTTGAAGACAAAAGGAGTCTCCTTTCTAAATGCACCTTAGTTACAGTTCATTTGAACATACCAGCCATTTGTAAATGACACCAAATTTCTCAGCAAATTTCCAAGCAAGTACTTAGCTAACTCTTAGAAAAAACTAAGCAAGTTGTACCTGTGTAAATACTTGGATGGGACACCACTGGAAAATCCAAGAGCAGTAGGTTAGTTTTGAAAGCTGGGGAGGAAAAAAAAACAGAAGATGCCAATGAAAACATGGTCACCAAGAACGAGGGTCAGTTTGAAGACTTTATATTTGCAAAAGTAGCCACTAGATAGAGGATAGTTGTAGTTGCTTTCTACTGCTAATCATCCTACAACGCTACAGACAAAAGCAACACGTCCATTCATTTCTCATAGAAGCTATCAGAACCAAAAGCCATCTTTTGAGAAACAGAAGCAGCAGACAATGAAATGTTATTATCTTGCTTACTGCAGGTGTTGTGTTTGTCTTAGCATCTTTGTCTCTTCACAATCAACTACTGTGTGATGAAAAACAGGAGCCCTGTCTGCTCCTGGGGATGACAGTATCTCCGAAGTCTTCCTGTGCACCACCATTTCCGTCATACCTTTCTATAAAGAACCATGAAGTATTAAGAATTAGTTTCCTTTTTATTCTTTGGTTGTCCCTTCCCCTTCTTTCGATTTCCCTTCTCTACAATTACAAGTTCTTTTACTGACCGTTCAAAGTCCCAACAACACTGAAAAAAGTGACTTATGATCATTTTTCACACTTACAATCATTGCAGCATCCCCATGGTCACATCATCAAAATTCGGATGCTTGGCAACTGATTCATACTTATGAAAGTTGCAGTGTCCCGGGGTCATGTGATCACTTTTGCAACCTTCAGACAAGCAAAGTCAATGGGGAAGCCAGATTCACTTAACCACCATGTTACTAGCTTAACAAGTGGAATGATTCACTTAACAACTGTGGCTAGAAAGGTCACAAAATGGGGCAAATTCACTTAACAAATGTCTCACTTAACAATATAAATTTGGGGTTCAACTGTGATCATAAGTTGAGGACTACCTGTATTGTATGTTTTAGATTACAAAGCCCTGTAGGCAGGGACCATCTGGTTTTATTCTTCTGGTAGACTTTTAAGCTAAAGAACAAGGTATATGGCACTAGATACAGATTAGCATGCACCTATCTCTCGGTACCTATTCTTTCAGGATTATTTCACACTTTGTCTAGCTAGGCAAATCTGGTGAAGAGTCAAATAGAATTTAGAAGTTTTTAAAGGTTTTGTTAGATAGCATGACCTTTGGCAATAATCCTGAAAACTGACTGACATACTAGATCAAACAAGAAACTACTTTGCTTTACTGTCACATGATTAGTTGAAACAAATTCAGAATAGGTACTGTATCGTGGAAAGAAAACAAACGGTAACTAAAAATGATCAGGCTGCCAAAAATAATTACTGAGAATACTTATACAGAAGTGAATCAATATTTCTTTCTTAATGACCTCTCAACTTTATACTTCATTTCCAATCATAAATCATTTTATTAAAAAGCAGGCCATAATGACTTGAAACATTATTACAGATCTTGTTTAAAATTCAAATATAAATAGATGAAGATGTTATATTACTGATCTAATTTCCAAATGACTGGGAATGCATTCTGACAACAAGCCAAGATGGGAAATAATGAAATGGGACAGGGAGCAAAACTCACATGTTAAAAAAAAAAATCTAAATGCTATAAAGAATAATTAGTAACTCTTATCACAACTGGACTTTCATGTACAAAACAGAGGTTAATTGACTGAGCTTCATGATCCATTTTCATTATATAATTACTGGACCTAACAGGGCATTTATTTTAAAAAAATGTTTAAGTAACTGTAACACTTCTCTATACTGTTTTCTGTTACCAAATAATTTATCTATAAAGGCATAACACTTTGCAAACACTAAATAATATATAATTTTGAATCTACTCCCTGTTTTTCTATTATTTAGTCCACTTTTCTCTCTTTACTGAGATCTAAGAGCCATTCTTCTCCTATTACCAGGTAAAAAATTACCATGCCAAAATGCTAAAAATTCTCTTTTGCTGCCTTTCTGTCATGACAAGACACCATCTTTGCTTACGGGTGTCCTAATGAAACAGACTGCTATCTTTTCAGAATTTCATATCCAACCATAGGTTTGTTGGTAAATTTCACTGCACTCTAGGGCAGGGGTAGGCAACCTTGGCTCTTTTATGACTCATGGACTTCAACTCCCAGAATTCCTGGCTGGCTCAGGAATTCTGGGAGTTGAAGTCCACGAGTCATAAAAGAACCAAGGTTGCCTACCTCTGCTCTAGGATTACAGGGTTTCAACTTGAAAATGAAAATCTGAAAAATCCCAGGATTTTTGTTAGTTACAGCAGTATGCGTGGAAAGCATAATATAGGGATAAGCAATTGTTCTTTAGCTTTAAGGTCCACACAGTAATTTTACTTTCATTCCTCACAAAACAATTAGTTGGGGGGAGGGGCATTTGAATAATTCTGACCCTTATACTGCTTGTAGTCCCTGTAAAGCACAACTACACACATTAGAATTTAATTCTGAATAAAACTGAAAGATTTGTAAAGATACTTTAAAAACATAAAATGTTTTGCATGTATTTATGCGTGTATGTGTGTCTGTATATGCATATAAGCTTCACTTTAAAACTGAGAAATTAATATGCTTAAACAGGTGTGTATATTGTATGAACCCAGTCTTCTAATGATTTATTTAAATGTTTTCAAGAGTAAAATATTTCTATTGAACTGACTATTAATGGAACAATTCAAATGCAAGTATTTCACAACCTGAGATTTATAACACTTCAACTTTGCATGTTCTAGCAAAGAGGAAGTGGCGATATAATTTTTTTAAAAAGACAGACACAGACTAAAGGGGAAAAAAGTAGAAGAAATACTGCAAGTTGTGAAAAATATTGACCCTATCAGAAATGTTCAAACCTAGTAAATCATGGAAATTAAGCGGAAGCTAGCAAAAATGTCTTACTTTATAATTGAAAAATGTAAACAAAACGTAAGTTTGCAGAGGCATTTTTAAAGAAATGGCCATTAACATAATCAATTGTTATTACATAGATAAAAACTATACTAGCAAAACAAATCTTTAATCAAATTCTAGTATTGGCTATTAATATATAGTACCATTAAGGCACTTTGCAGAGAAACAATGGTGAAAAGTCAGTTAAAATCTAAAATCTGTGAGAGAAGAGGAAGTAAAAACAGACATGATTTTTACTGTGTAGTAGCTGGCATAAGTAAAGACTTTATGATGGTTATATTAGAGGCAGAAAGCTCAGATAGAGATTAAATATTATTGAGATTAATGGTTTCAATGGAACAGATCAGAACAGAGGTGAGAGGGCTCAAAAGTGAAAACATAAGGGTAGTATCATCTCCTTTGAGTTGAAATTAAACCAAGATTAAGTTTAAGGTTAATGTTTACATTTCTAATATACTAGCTGAGCTACCTGGAGGAGCATGCTAATAAAGCTACCAAGTTGGGCATAAATGTGTGGGATCTTGTGCCGGGCTTAGAGATAAACCAGAACATGGCACCCCTGAAAAACAGCATGAGTTACTTTTATACTGCCAACAATGGTGTATTTTAGGCCTAACATAGGGCCAAAAGGTAAAATGAGGGCGCAATGAGAAATGACTCAACAACAGAAAAAGCTGAGGATATCCCTATCTCCATTTACCAAAAATGTATAATGCATCATTAACATTTAAAGGCAACTTTGTTGGACTGCAATTAACAGAGAAGGCTTTTATGTCTACAGTGTTCTTCCTGAGGACTTAGACAATATTAAGAATTTATCTAGCATGCTCTAGCATTCTCTCTCTCCTGGAAAGATTAATTTGAACAATCATCATTTACTCTTATTACAAGAAGATTAGGTCCTGTTACTATGTAAAAATAGTAAAGTCACAAGCACAACACATGTTGATTTCACAGAAACATCCATGTTTTGAGGGGAAGGGAGCAATATGAAAATGCCACTGCCTTCTTCCATTATGTTTTATTCCAACATAAAACAAGTGTAATCTACCAAAAACCATGGCTCCATATCCATTTTTTGCCTGGGTGTATGCATATCTCTAATATGATAAATGCAGTACATTTCTCCAATCTCTAAACAAGCACTGGGGAATAAAATATCCCAATCAATATAATGGACAGAATAATAAGCATGCATCACACTGTGATATAGTCAACATTTCTTCCCAACTATGGCTCATAACTATTTAATCAATATATAATCAGTACTCAATGAACTCTGAAATCAATCATCCACATTTTTTCGTAATTAAAAAAGCCTTCATTAAAATATGCATTCACTATTTAGAAATAATTTGAATTTAAAATACTGCAGCTGCTGTTCTTTTAAACTAGAGCAATGAGTGCATGTTATTTCACTATCTTTAATACGACTACATTTATTTATTGGACTTATAATTCACTTTATTTCCAGAAACTCAAGACAATTCTTCCAATGTTTCCATACAACAATCCTGGAAGGTAGGTCGAACTGACAAAGAGTAACAAGCCCATAGTCACTCAACATGCTTTCATAGCTAAGGGTGGTCTTGCAGCAGAGTCTTTCTGATCATGACTTACAATACATTTTTAAAGCAGGACACTGATTTCAAACTATATAAATCTCAAAACCTTCTAGCAAACGGACCACTGTCAAACTAAAACCTACTATATCACAATGAAATCCACAGTATCAGGCAAAAATTATCATAGAAAGGCAGTATACAGTAAAACTAAAGTTTATTAGTTTTAATAAATTTCAATATCAATGAAGGTACTTAAGACTAGGTTACTACAAATATGAAAGGCTGAAGAGGATTAAAGTTGATCAGAAAAACATTTTTTTAAAAAAAATGCATTTGAACATAAACAAGATCTTGCACATTGTTATCAATTATGGCCTAATTCAGTATTGAATTTTTTGCAGAGGTTTGTAAAAAAAATTTTCTTAAGAAATTTAAAGTATTATGCCCAAAGCAACATTTCTCTGTTCTTCTGGTAACACTCTGAAAGAGGGCAGAAATATTATTCCGTACATGCATAGAAGCCCTGGTTGCTATCTGCTGCTAGCAGTGCGGCATTACAGAGCAGGTACCGCACCCTCTCTTATAACAGGAAAAAAAAGTAAAGCTATCATTGGTTCTTGAAGCCAAAAAAATACTACTGTAGTGCTGAACAACCTGTTAAAGCACTAGCTAACTAGCTTTTCCGCTGTGCTATTATTACACTCAGGCAGAAGAAGCAGTTTTTAAAATATCCTCCTAAAAGTATCCAGAAGGGTTGAGATACCTTTCCACCAAATATAAACATCACAGTATCCAAAGATTCTCACTTTCTTCCAATTTATCAGACTGAAATTCCTATTAAGGGCATCAATGCCATTACACCGTACCCATATCATATGTAACGGGGAGAAGCATATCCTGTGCTCTCACGTGCTTTAAATCCATAAGAAAATGCCAAAGTACTAATTTAGTCCTTATACACCATCTATGTAGGCGAGCAATGAGAAAAGCTCTCAATCCTTTAACTCATTCATTGAGAAACCACACAGGCCACTGTTCACCCTTACTTAACGTTCAAAGACTTACATTTTTAACAATCGATTAATGAGGCTTTGCTTTCTGCAAAAAATGGCAGAGAGGGAAATATTTCCTCTTCTTTACCACTGCGAGAGCCCTTCTTGCTTCCATCCCTAAGACTGCCTAGTTTAGCAGCAGTGCAACCCACCCACCCCCATCAACCAAACCCTTTAAAAAAATAATAATAATCTAGTGTTTTCCTTGCGGCGGTTCGATGCTTTTTCGCGACTTCTCGCCAGGCTACCGTCTGTCTCTTTCAGCGCCAGAGGGGATTAAAAACCCGCATTTATTAAATCAATTGAAACACAGGGGAAAAACATAAATCGGCCCCAGCGTGGATTCTAAAGGCGTAGGTCTCTCACACACACTGGTGCAGTTACGTACAGACATCCAGGAAGGCCTTTTGCACTTTTTTTATCACCCAGGGCTGGTTTTCTTCCTCCTCGGAAGAGCACTTTCTGTTTTCACGTGCCCGAGTCTCGCAGCCACGCCGCCGCCGCCGCCCCCACCCCCTTCGCTAACCCGGCGTGTCCCCGATCGCCTTCAACTGGAAGGACCGCGAGTGCGCCCGTCCACCAGTGCCTTCTTTCGGCCGCAAGCTGAGACGGGAGGATCGGGCACGGGATGTCGGGGGGAGAGAACACGTCTACCTGGCCTCGCCGCCCCCCTGGAGCAGTGAAGCCCGAGCCGCAGAAAATATGAGCCTGCTCTCCCGCCTGCCACTCACCTCCTCGCTCTCGCCCTCTTTTGTCTCGCTTTCTCTTTGCGACGAGAGCCGCGGCCGCGGCGGAGTGTCAAAGAGCGGAGACGCCGAGCTTCTCGCTCAGGGGAGGACGAGCCACCTACCGCTTCTCCGCCGACGAGGCTCCTCAGATGCGCCCGAACCTTCCTTCCGTCCGCGCCCCTCATTCCCCTCCGCTGAGGCGGCGGCGGCGTGGCGGGAGGCGAAGAAGGACAGCGAACCCGGTGCAGCGCCGTTTCCCGCTCCGCTGCTCGCCACCGGCTCGGCTCGGCTCGGCCTGTTCGAGCGAAGCAGGCGAATCCCGGACAATGAATGGCGGGCAGATGGATGCAATAGCGCCGGCTGACTGGCTGGCTGGCTCTCTCCCTGGAGCGCCCAGGCCGGGCAGGAGAGCGGACGAACCTCCTTAGTGCGACCGGTGCCACAGAGCGAGTGCCCCGGGATGCGCTAGGAAAGGACGGCTTCAGAGTTGTGCCAAGAAAGGGTTAACTTTAGATTTCCTTATGAGGTAGGCGGGTCAAAAAGCGAAGAGAACCAGCAAATTGGTTGCAAGGAGAAAGCCAGTTAACAAACGGTGTGTGTGTGTGTGAGAGAGAGACTCACACACACACAACGTTATCTTTGAGATGACGTGGGAGATACCTTGCTCGATAAAGCTAAGCCAATAAACCAGATCTGAACGTTTGAAAAGAAACAACGTCTGTCTGTTTATAGTATACAACGGTTGTTTGGATGTTTAAAGAGAAACTAGGTGTAACTATACCCCTTAATACAATGTTAAAAAGTTTTCATCTTTTTTAAACGACTGATCCTTTCGGCAAATGAGAACCCGAGGGTCATAAATCCATTTTCCCACGCTTCATCTACTTGGGCTTCACTGGAAGAGACTCTGTACCGGGGTGGTCATTTCAATGCAAGAAGCTTAGATCTATCGCAGGGGGTTCTCAACCTTGGCGACTTTAAGACTTGTGGACTTCAACTCCCAGAATTCCTCAGCCAGCTTTGTCATTTCAATGCAAGAAGCTTAGATCTATCGCAGGG
>NW_015387737.1:218276-229586 GCF_001527695.2 Protobothrops mucrosquamatus | reverse complement strand
GTCATTTCAATGCAAGAAGCTTAGATCTATCGCAGGGGTTCTCAACCTTGGCAACTTTAAGACTTGTGGACTTCAACTCCCAGAATTCCTCAGCCAGCTTTGTCATTTCAATGCAAGAAGCTTAGATCTATCGCAGGGGTTCTCAACCTTGGCAACTTTAAGACTTGTGGACTTCAACTCCCAGAATTCCTCAGCCAGCAAAGCTGGCTGAGGAATTCTGGGAGTTGAAGTCCACAAGTCTTAAAGTTGCCAAGGTTGAGAACCCCTGATTCTATCGTGTTCAATTGACGGCAGTGAAATTGTGTAGACTACTCTTTCCACCCACTTCCAAGAAACGCAGGCGTCGCTTGCGATCAAATGAAGCCGGTTTTGCCACAGTTGCTGTATTACAAAGCGCGCGAGAAGGCTACAGAAGCAAGAACCTGGGCGCACCGGACAAAACGGCGCGCGCGATCCATCGGAGGCGGAGGCAGACGGGGAAAATCAGCCGGAATGCTGTTAAATGACAGCGAGCTTAGAGGAAGTTAGATGACGTCGGCCTGACAAATTTAAATGGGTTTATGGTTGTCGTAGCTGTCCCTCTCCCAAAAGAATTCTGGGAATTGTAGTTTGAAAGAAGGAATCCTGGCAAGGAATGCTAATCAAAACTTACAAGGGCAGACCTTGTGCGGCCAAGGTTTTTGCTAGGGAAAGTAGCTACTCTTTAATGATGATTAAATGTAAGGTTTTCAATGGCGCAAATCAAACATTATCAGTCCCTTCTCTGAAACTGCTGCCAAATAACTGGTTGCTAATTTCAAATATATATATTGTCAACTAGTCCAATCCTGTTCTTCTTAAGTAATAATAATAATAATAATAATAATAATAATAATAATAATAATAATAATAATAATAATAATAAAGTTGGAAGGGACCTTGAAGGTCATCTAGTCCAACCCCCTGCTCAGGCAGGAAACCCTATACCATTTCGGACAAATGGCTGTCCAGTCTCTTCTTAAAAACTTCCAGTGTTGGAGCATTCACCGCTTCTAGAGGCAGGTTGTTCCACTGGTTAATTGTTCTCACTGTCAGGAAGTTTCTCCTTAGTTCTAGATTGCTTCTCTCCTTGATTAGTTTCCACCCGTTGCTTCTTGTCCTGCCTCCAGGCGCTTTGGAAAATAGCTTGACTCCCTCTTCTTTATGGCAACCCCTGAGATATTGAAACACTGCTATCAAGTTTGGGAGACTTCAGGTAGATCCCAGTGCTTATAAAAGTACGGGTATAAAAGAGACAGTATATTGCAGTGATGGCGAACCTTTTAGAGACCAAGTGCCCAAACTGTAACCCAAAACCCACTTATGTATCGTCGGGTGCTGGGTGGGCGTGGCCCATTGGCTG
Source organism: Protobothrops mucrosquamatus (assembly GCF_001527695.2). Lineage (NCBI taxonomy): Eukaryota > Metazoa > Chordata > Lepidosauria > Squamata > Viperidae > Protobothrops > Protobothrops mucrosquamatus. The sequence continues at coordinate 228,205 of NW_015387737.1, read as the reverse complement.
GGCGTGGCTGCAGTGGTAACGGCAGACTGGGTGGGACTAAAAAGTTCAATCAATCAATTCCAACTTTGCAAGATTGTTTTTTTTCCCCCGCGAGAAGTTGAAATTGACTGATTGACTGAAGCTTTTTTTTTTTTGCACAGGCAGTGGAGGCCTAAAGTGAAAAGGTTTCATAAAACCCAGCTGAAGGCCTAAGACTGGGGCAATGGCACGTGTGCCCACAGAGAGGGCTCTGAGTGCCGCCTCTGGCACCCATGCCATAGGTTCGCCACCACTGGTATATTGAGTGTAGTCTGGGAATGTGCAATTATCCTTAAACTCCACTGTCTTCTCTACTTTTAGGCTGGCTCTTTTTTACTTCCCCTTCCTGAGCTGTCTTTCCAGTACATAGTCAACCCACCTTAGGCCTCTGTGGAGGAGTTTGGAGAGGGGGCAAATTATGTAGCATGCATGATCTCATGCAAATGGCGTTACATATGCATTTCCAGCACCTGAATGTGGAGTCTGACCTGAACAACAATTAGGTAAGCAGGTTTTGTAATTAGAACTGAGGGATTTTTTTTATTTACAGAAAATATGAGACTGGAATAGGTAAAGCCAGCAGTAGCTAATTACATCTTGCCAGGGGAGTTAGCATATAGTTTCGATGTTTGTGTGTGCGCCTGGAAGGAAAAGCAAAAGGAAGTGACAGCTAAGAAATCTTTCAGACAAGGAGTGGATGGACTACTAGAAGAGAGGACAGAATAGAACATAGAATCATAGAGCTGGAAGGGACCTCAGAGGTCTTCTAGTCCAACCCTATATTCAAGACAGGAGACTTTATACCATCCCAGTGAAATGGTTGCTCAGTTTATTTTTGAAAACTTCCAGTGATGGAGCACTCACAATTGCAGGAGGCATGCTATTCCATTGATTAATTGTTCCTACTCTCAGGAAATTTGTTCGTACTTCTAGGTTACATCTCTCATTAACAAGCTTCCGCACAGTACTTCTTCTTGTCCCCTGATGCTTTGGAGAATAAGACAATCTGTGTCTCTGACAGTTCCTCAAGTATTGAAAGACAATTATCATGTCCACCCAATCCTTCTGCCAAGATGCCTCAACCATTCATCATACGATTTAGCCTCTAGATCCCTTATCATCTTTGTTGTTCTTCGCTACACTTTCTAGAGTCTCAGCATCTTTCTTGTATCGTAGTGACCAGAACTGCACATAGTATTCCAAGTGTGGACTCACTAGTGCAGTATAAATCTTATGATCTTGATGTTATCCCTCTGTTGATGCAGCCCAGGGCTGGGTTGGCTTTTTTGGCAATTGTAGCACATTGCTGACTCATACTTAAGTGGGGGTCCAACAGGATACCTAGATCTCCCTCAGTTACTACTGCTGAGCCAGGTACCATCTATTTCAGTGGTTCTCAACCTTTTTAATGCCGCGACCCCAACCGGTCGTAAGTCAAGGACTAACCCGGTCGTAAGTCGAGGACTAAACCGGTTGTAAGTCGAGGACTACCCAACCAGTCATAAGTCGAGGACTTTCCCTGCCCGGGAGCGCCACGCATGTGTGGTTCCGCCCCCTGCGCCGGCCGAGGTGTAGCTGGCAAGCGGCAGAGATGGAGCAGGCCGACCACCAGCTGGCCCAGCCCAAGGGAGGTAAGGCATCCGCCAGAAAAGGGGAAAAAAATGGCGAACAAAAAAAATGACAGACAGCCTTGCTTGGCGACCCCCGTGAAATGGTCGATCGACCCCAAATGGGGTCCCGACCCACAGGTTGAGAACCACTGATCTATTTGGTACCTATGCATCTTTCACTCTAGAGTTGTGCCATTGGATTCAGTTCTTCTTCAAGATCTGCAGAGTTTTCTGCAGACACTATTGCAGCCTTTGCACAAACCAATTAGCCATACACAAATGAGTGCAAACTCCTCTTGAGCAACTGAACTCTACTGCCAGGATGAAGCAATCATGATGAGAGGAAGTTCCAAAGGCTACAGAAAGGATCTTTTTGTAGGAAAAAAAAGTGCACAGTGGCAATGAACAATGTGGTTGTAAATAATAGTTTTTAGCCTAAAATGTTGTATTATTGTAGCTAATTGATATGTATGCTAAAAACAATGGTGGAGACACCACAGTCAGAATGAAGCTATTTCCTTCATATACCTAAACATGACATCGCTCCTTTCTGAGACAAAAGGAGGCAGAATTTTGAAGAAGTGGGTCTCACAGAAGGCAATGTTTATATTAAAGTAAATAGAGTAAAATAGCTTATATATACACATTATGGACCAATGTAAAGGAATTGTTTTATTTTCCTTGCCCTATTTCACTAACATATTTTCACACCGAAGCTGGTTTACATATAACACAAAATCTTAATTGCTGTGTTCACATGTTTAAACCTATCTTAACTTTCACATAACATACCATGACCAAATAAATACTATATCTAAACGTGAATGGCTTATTTCATACATGCTAAGACATGCGGTGTTCCACACACTATCCTATCTCATTTTAGCAGGCCTAAAATGTAAAGCTAGGCAACATCATGTTTAATTCTGGTATTATTTTTGTGAATTAGTTGTCCAATTTGCTTCTCCATGCATTGTTTGAATTCTGTGTGGTTGGTTAAGTTTATTGTTCAGTGTACTGTATTGTGCAAATGAAGTCAGCTGTATTAATTCACTAAACCACAGCATTTTCTGAAAACATGGCTTCTGAAGTTTACAAACTATGATGCATAGTTTACTCTTGGTGTACTGAATGGGAAAGAACTGTAGTTTGTTCAACAGTTAAGCAAACCATGACTTACCACAAAATGCCAACCCCCAAAATGGGAAGTCTTTTAAAATTACAACTCCATACCTACGTTTTGAGTGTCAGTTTTACAGTTGCCTGACTCTCTCTTTAGGAGGAAAATAAAAATTGCTGAATCAACACATGTGAAAAATATAAACAATATATGTGGACAAGGACGTTCTTTCAAACACCCAGAAAGCATTTTTGATCCAAACTCATTTGAACAGATACGTGCAGAGCACAAACGTTTAAAGTAGGCAGGTTCATGTTTTGGTCGCCAATCTGAATTCTCCAGGTCCGCCTGCAACACAATTCATTTTAAGCTCCTATTTACCCGAGTACCTTTGGCTGCGCTTCCTACCCGGCCCGCTGAAATTTCAAACCGCCTTAATGATTCCGAGTGTGCGCTGCTGCGCTGAGGATAATGAAGCCCCGCTTAGCGCCCATATGGAGACATAACCGGGTCATGGTCCGATCTCAACCCTTTAATGCGACCCTCAGGGGCAGTCCCAGGGATTATCTATCATCACTGTTTGGGTCACAATGTCAATTTTATTTTTTATTGTTTGTTTAATTAAATTTATTATAGCCACCTAATCCAGTGGATTCTGAGTGCATTACAAAATGTAATACTAAAAAGCTAAAAATATAGACAAAACAGCCCATACTAAAACACTGCTTAAAACAAAGCACCAGAATCCTTCCCCAACACCTCAATACATTAACCTCAGGCCTGCGAAGAAAGGCAGATTTTAAGGGATTTTTGGAACCCCAAGAGAGAGGGTACTGTCGTGTGTGTGTGTGTGTGTGTGTGTGTGTGTGTGTGAGAAAAAGGGGGGGAGGGGAAGGGAGGGAGGGAGGGAGGGAAAGATATATGCAATTTAGGGCATCACTCAGTGTGCCTTCCTGATGCACTCCCTCTATTGAAATATAGAATATCAATGAACTTCTATAGGATTACAAGCTATGATGACTCTTTACCATTTGTCCTGGCAAAGAGGTGAGTCCCAATAGAACTCGCTTGCAAAAGGATCATGCAGAAAGGATATTCCATTTCCTCACCCACAGTTATAGCGCAACACACTGCAAGAGGAACGGGATACAAATCAAATGGCTTGAAACACTATCATAATAGAAGAGAACTTAATTGGTATTACTAAGCATAATAAACTAACCCAGACAACACATTGTTCATTAAGCACTAAGGAATTGTAATAACAGAAAATTAATAAAATATATTGAACTGTTTTAATCTTTAAGTACTTAATGCTCCAGAGAGCACTGTGACAATCTAAGGTTGTACGCAGCCTCTACACCCTTTTTAGAATTTCCCAAAACCCATTATAACCACAGCCCCCCCACCAAAAAAATCAGCCTGGTTTCTGTCATTTTGAGGATAGCACATCCAAAAATGCAAATTCTAAAGTCACAGCTGCAGGGATGCTTGTGTAAATACCAGCCAGTCAAGGCTGCCCACATTTTTTTTTAATTCTTAGAGCTGTACTTTAATCTGGTTAATTTATCAAAGTTACATTTAGCTGATGGATATATAGTGCTAGAAGTTGACTGGCAAATAAATATTGGCCCTAATGCAGCTATTATGTTATTCAATTCTTTAATGGTTTGGCCGCCACTTACTTTTTTATTACTCAGGTCTGAAACACTGCTGTCATTTTTGATCTACGGTTAGTTCTCTAATTTGGTAATTCCCACTTAGTAAAATGCATGGGTCCCTTTCTGTACAAGCAAATTGACCAGCAATGCACAAAACCCTACTTTAGACTGCTGTACACAGGGTAGCGGGGGACTGCAGATGAGAAATATCTGTGATTTTGAAACACTGAGTTGAGGGAGGTAATTTTGAGAGACAGCATATTTGGATTAGTAATTTCCTGTTTTTCTTTTCTTTAGAACTTGGAGAGTTTGCTCTTTTCTTTATTTATAATCATCTTCTGAGGTAGTGCATGATGGGAACAATTTGCCTCAACTGAAGCTACTTCTCTGAATCAATGCAAAGCACTTTCCCCCACCATCTCCCTTAGCCAGAAACAACCTTTGCAGAAACTCTGCTATTTAAAAGGGAAAGAGAGGGAGGGTCCTGTCATTTTTGGAAAGCTGCTTTAAAGGATGTTTCACATAATCCTTCAGACATTTTGCGCCGCCCCTACTATCTGGATAATAGTTTAGGATAATAGGTTTTATTTGTTTCCCACTTCTATAAAGCAGCAAATCATGCCATCAATTTTCAGAACTCTGAGAAAAAAGGGAAAAATTATTGCTGCAAACTACAGGTAGTCCTTGACTTAAAGCAGTTTATTTAGTGACCATTCAAAGTTACAACAGCACTGAAAAAAAGTGACTTATAGCCGTTTTTCACACTTATGACCATTGCAGCATCCCCATGGTCATGTGATCAAAATTCAAATGCTTGGCAACTGACTCATATTTATGATGATTGCAGTATCCCGATGGTTGTGTGATCATCTTTTGTGACCTTCAGGCAAGCAAAGTCAATGGGGAAGCCAGACTCAACAGTGATGATACTAATTTAACATTTGCAATGATTCACTTAACAACTTTGGCAAGAAAGGTTATAAAATAGGACAAAATTCACTTAACAACTATCTCACTTAACAACAGAGATTTTGGGTTCAGTTGTGGTCATAAGTTGAGGACTGCCAGTATAAACATAAAAAAGCAACCCACAAAAAGATGATTGGGACTACATGTGTCTAATCCTTTCTGTATCACTACCATAAACCCTAATTATTCTGTTTTTTTCAAATCTTTAAATCTTTAAATAACCCATATACAAAAAGGAGAAATTATGAAAAGCAAATAGCTAAAGCCTTATTTTTGCACCCACACAATAGTTTCAAGGCCCGCTGCACTAGCATGACACAAATAATCTCTCAGATACTTTTTCTACATTCTTCATTTCCATTACTGAATCTCTCACAAAGTCATTCAAAGCTGACTTGCCTTTACTTTTGCTCCTGCAGGCTTCAAAATTCTGCAGACTTCAAAAAACACGCACAGGGGATGCTGAAAGCTAATCGGCGCTCACTACCAGTTGACCATTAGGAAAGTTTTGAGGAAATCACCCATTCATTGCCCTACTCTGTGAGCTACAACGGATCTTGGTGCAACAACAATCTCCTCGACAGTAACTTCACACAACAGGGAACAAAAGTGATTGCTAGTGTTTTTCACTGTTATTTTGGGTTCACTTGATCTATAGTTTGTTAAGAATTTTGAGCAGTTAGTATGACAAGCTTTTCACCTGAATTTAAAGTACTCTTGCAAGCTACAGAGATGAAAGGTTAGCATATTTTACAACAGATATTTTCTAATGCTTTTATCTAGATCAGACATGTCAAACTCGCGACATCACGTGACGTCGCACAATGTATCAGAGCTTTTTCGCCATTGCCGGCAATGGGGTGGGCGTGGTTTCCCAAAGATACGTCCAGCCCGTGGGCCGGCAGTTTGACACCCCTGATCTAGATCATTCTGGAGAACAATTTGACAATTTGCAGCAATATGTTTTCCAAATCAGAAACAATTCAAGGTTTTTTAGGGTTTGAATGGATAGTGCAATTCAATGTGTGTCTTCTCAGAGGTCCTAGTGAGCTCAGTGAGGCCTACTTCCAACTAAGTAGATATAAAGTTATAGCCTTATTCACATTCATTTCATGCCTGTTTATGAGCAGAATTATTTGTGTAATATATATCTTTCACATGCAACTAGCTCTGAATGTAGCCAAAAGGGAAAAAAATAATTACTTTTATATAAATTTGAAATAAATTAACAAACTGAATGACATTTGATTACATGACCATAGCAACACATTTAATTTTAAAAGATTCTTTTACTTTGTACAGTGTTCCTTTTACTTCATCACCAAGCAACCAGCAAATCCTGATATAAATTTGATTTACTGCCAGTTTTGTTATCAGAAAATAAAAAAAATAAATGGGAAAATACTGATTCTTCATGTTCCATGAATATGAAAATAAAATTATAGAACTTTTTCTTGGCAGGACAAAAGCTAAAGTGTGTACATGCCTATAATAGCATGTGCCACTATACAGTATAGTTGAGGCATCTTGCTGAAATCAATTAGAATGGAAGAAGGGACTTAAGCCATGATTGAATTAACCACATAAAGTCTTGCACTTCAACTGCACACATTATAATAAAGGTGGGCTGCATTTTATTCCTTCAGTTAATAAATTCAGATAGGATCAGACCTATCACTAGACACAGGAAGGTGACTGCTTCATGTACTATGTGCTAGTGAAGCACCAGCCATCTTGAATCCCTGGCTATTCCCTTTCATTGGAAAAACAGTGTTGTAAATGCCAATTGTATGTTTCCAGTAGCAGTTGTTCTTAAGTTTCTGTAAGAGACTCAAGGGTCAATGTAAGATTCAATTGCCAGGGTAGTTGATCTTTGTATGCAGATTAAAAGAAATATATAGTCATCACTGTGGATTCACAGACTTCGAGCAGGCAAAAATTGGAGACTGGGAGTTGTAATATTTCATCCAGCTAGACTGCAAAACCAATAGAAATTCATTTAAGCAGAAAAATATTCTTCTTCTTTCTTGTACTTGTGATAACTTGTCCCTTTAGAATAGAGCTCAGGTTGCCTGCTTTAGCAGTATTTCAATTCTCTGTTCTCCTACTTCTCCTGATGTCTTTTGATACTTGGATGAACATGCTTTTGGATTCATTCCATGTACTTCCTGCTTAACTCACACCTGGCAATCAAGTGATACAAAGAGTATCTCTATCCTGTTGAATGTGAAGACTATCATATCTAAAATTTAAGATAGTTATCTTCCGTTTGCAAAACATTTGGACCCATAATTAACTTTAAGATGCTGTATTTTCACTGAAGAGCTTATGCACGCATCGACTGTGTTGTAAGGAGAGAGAAGAGATTGTTTTTCATAATTTCTGAAGTGCAATAACACCAGGAAGTCAATATTCCATCATTCTTGCCCAATGACCCTTGAGTTTTCCCACTTTCCTTGCTGCAATATTGCAAAATAGGAGGTTCAGTAAGGAACTGAAGTATAATCTTGGAGTAAGTGTGGATTGCTTTTAGCTATCATGTGTAACTAATCAAAATGTTGAAATAGGTTTTTTTCTTCTTCTTCACTGCAACAAAAACAATTGAATAAAACGGAACTGGCAGAAAGTTTTCCTTGCATGAAATTTTTCCAGATGAATTTAATTCCACAAAATATAGAAAGTTCTTATATACTGAATTTACAAAAAAAGAAAGCAGCAACAACAAACATGTTGATTTGCTAAAATAACATAGTAATTAAGTACACATGACCTACACTGCATAAATGTACTCATATGTCTGTGTTTTCATCCATGATCTAAGCATCAATGTAATAGGCCTGGGGAAGTGATTTAAATTGAAAAATGTGTGGAGCAAAGATGTTTGGAGCAATTCCATCTCCATTTTACTTCATAGTTCTACTCAAATTAAAGACTACTACACTTGTATGTACTATTTAAAAAAAATTGAAACAGCAGAAGCCTGTGATGTTTCTTCTATCCATTCAGTCTGTCTTTTACCAAAATTGTCACTGCAAATGCTGCTGTTTGATAGCTCTCTGCCCTGTGTAGGAAGAGCTAAAACTGGTTTCTGTGGCAGTCTATCATTTTCATTTATCTAACAAAAAAGCATTCTGAGTCACTGATTATATTCCATCAGTTTTAATCTCTTTAGTTCTCTTGTTTTCCAATCCTTTTTTTAAATAAGGCTCCAGATATTCAATATAATCAGTTGGAACAGCCAACTCTTTGCCTGTTTTAATATATACTGCTGAAAAAAAATAAAGGGAACGCAAACTCCTTCAGTTCCATGTTAAAATGTTCCCTTTATTTTTGTGAGCTCATATATAACCTCTGGTTTCCTTCATCCATTCTAAATAGGTTTATTACGAAAGGTTTTATGACATGATAAAAATATTTTAATCCTACGAACTATCCTACGACTAGATCTTACCGTTTTTATAGTTGAATGTTTTCATTAAATATGAGTGTAAGACGGTTACATTATGAGAATTACAGGTAGGATGGTACCACCGGTTCCCTCAAGGATGAAATTAAATAGCCAGGATGAAAGTGGGCAGCCCTGCTGAGTGCCACATTGTAATCCCAGAGTCAGAAATCACCCAGTTTGTTACAATTCTGGCACAGAGTTGCAAGTAATAAATCTCAATATATTGAAAAAAGTCCCATGGAAAGCCCTATCTATTAATCACTTGCTCTAGGAATTTGATCCAAATCAGATCAAAAGTGCTTTCTTCATCTAAAGACACTTGTACTGCAAAATCCATTATGTGCTTGGCTATATCGAATATATTAGTTAATAACTGTAAATAGTCTGATGCTTAATGATTTTGAATAAACCCCAACTGGGAAGAATAAATTATGTTTGATAGGACCGCCTGCAAGTATCTAGCCAGTATGGAGTAAAGATCCTAGTATCCACATTAATTAATGAAGTATGTCTATAACTAGCACAACAGTTTGGATCTTTATCTGGTTTTAAAATCAGTCTTATATGTGCCTCATAAAATGATGATGGCAATTTACCACTCTTAAAAGATTCATTGTATGCCTCCAAAAATATAAAACCCAACAAACCTGCAAATGTCTTATATTGTTCTACTGAAAAACCATCTGGGACATGAGCGTTACCATTTTGCAACAATTGTGTAGAGGCTAATATTTCCTGAAAAGACAGAGGAGCTTTTAGTAAGCCAATGTAATCCTTTTGCACTCCTAAAATAACAAAGGGCACTTCCTCATGGGGTCTTTGTACCATTCCAAAAGGAATTCCACATTTGCATGCTTTCACACAGTCTCCATTTGGCAGCTGATCCAATTTATTTCTGGCTCAACTGCCGAGTACCTCAAATTTCAGAAAAGGCAACCTGTTTATTTGTCATGTTGAAGCTCTGCAGAATTTATGGATAGACATTTTCCCATTTGTGGTGATCATCACCTCCCATACCTCCTAGCCATCAATACTCTTTCTCTCTTCTGTTAAAAGTCACGAGCCCTGCCTGCAGGCTTTCTAAATTGTTTATCTTTTATCCA
>NW_015387737.1:169388-218213 GCF_001527695.2 Protobothrops mucrosquamatus | reverse complement strand
CTGCCGAGTACCTCAAATTTCAGAAAAGGCAACCTGTTTATTTGTCATGTTGAAGCTCTGCAGAATTTATGGATAGACATTTTCCCATTTGTGGTGATCATCACCTCCCATACCTCCTAGCCATCAATACTCTTTCTCTCTTCTGTTAAAAGTCACGAGCCCTGCCTGCAGGCTTTCTAAATTGTTTATCTTTTATCCAGCACCAAAACAGTATGCAACTAAGGTTTAGAAGTGTGAGAAAAATGCCTTTTGCAAAATGATAAAGCAAACACATTCACATGTAAACTGAAACTATAGGTACTGGGGCATTAGGAATTTATTTTATTATCTTGTAATTTGAAGGGAGAGTGACAGATGTTACTACACAGGGATCCATGTTAACCAGCAAGACATTTCTGAAATTTCTTATGAGCTAGCTGAGAATAAGCCTGATTAATTCAATGGTATTGTCAGCACGTTTTTAGTGTTCCAAGGACAGCAAGGATAAAAATGATTATAGGCTAGGTTTAACTGCTTTGGAGGACCTGGGGATTGGACTTTAAGAAATTTCCAGTTTGACTTCCAAGCATACATGGTTATGTATTTAGAAATTAAAGAAGTGGGATTTTCATAAAGAAAGTAATAGTGTGGATTCTCATCTTTCCAAATATAATTTCTAATGGTAGATACACAGAAAGCTGCCAGGGTTATTACATTGTCACAGTTATTAATGTTGAAAGGATCTAACCAATAAAATATCATTTTATTTTAACCATCATAAGAATAAGATTTCACCTATTTTAATATTTTTATCACATGCTTTAATTTCTCTATTTTACAAAAGAGAAAGTGAGACTGTCATCCCAGTCAAAAGCAGTAAATTAGATCTATCAATATGCTAGATGGAAATAATTATTCAAGGCAGCCCCTGGATTTAAACTAATAAATGCTACAATGGATACCAGAGGAATCAGTCTAGGAATGGTTGTGATTCAGCTGAAGGTAAATATTTCTAGGAAAACAGTATACAATGTCTGATTTCAAATCATAGGGAGTCATTTTACTTTAGGCTCCACTACCTGATCTGAATCCTGGGTCACTCATAGCCAGAACCTTTGGATTGCGTTCTCATCCCCTTCTAAGAGGAAAAACCCACCATGGACATGCTTATTTCAACAAAAGTTTTCTTATCATAGAATTGTGAGGAACATATCTGTACAATCAAGCCTTTTAAAAGAGATGTTATGTCTGATCACACAAAGGACACTGACTCAAGGACTGTGACTTGCTGGTTCTGTTTGCAAGCAGCAAAATTATTCAGTTGCTCAAAAATCTTAAAAAGGAAGCTTCCTTCACATGTCTCTATTTTTGAAGTGGTACAGCTTCACATGTTTTGGCCCTATTCTTTGCCTTTTGGTTGAAAAACCTGATTCCTTACCATATGCTTTTTCTGCCATAGAGAGTGGAAAAATGGGATGGGATTACTCTCAATATTACTATTAGATTTTTATCCCACCTTTTTATATATCTCAAGGCAGCAAACATACTTCATACTATGCCTCCTGTCTCCCCACAGCAATAACCCTCTGAGATGGGTTGTGCTATCTCAAAGTCACCCAGCTGACTTTCATGGCTAGGGGAAGCCTAGAACTCATAGATTCCTCCTTACTAGCTCAGCATGTCCACTACAGTACACTAAACTGGCTCTCTGGTTAGACAGACCAGACAGTTAGTGTCAGTTTACAAACATAAGTTATGTGTGGGAGGGCTTTGTATTTTAATTCCAACCTCATATTTGGAAATCATAGAAACACAAAGAAAAAGGGAAGGAAAATCAGATTCAGTAGACAGATCTCACCATCACCTCACTTTCAATTAATGTTTCCCCCTTCCTCTGTTAAGTCCAAATGGAGACATGCAAGAAATAATCAGTGGACAGAAAGACTTACAGACCAATAAAGATCATCACCAATAAAGATGTCCCTAAATCCATGTCAGCAAAAGGGAGTTGTATGATTCCTTCATCATGTTTTGTTTGAACATAAAAATGAAAAGAAAAAAAGTTTCAGAGCTCAGACCCTGAGTCAGACAATGTTTCCCCAGAAAGTACTTTCCAGATATATTAGGAGTAATGACTGGGATTTCTTGGAGTAAGGCATCAGGATAATGCCAACCTGAGGAAAGCCAAACTAGGAACTTAGAAGAGAGTAGCCCCCTTACGTTATGCCTTATTCTTCAGTACAATTTTTCATTATGTAAAAATACCTTCTCCACCGCATATAACCTGACAAAGCCACTTTAACAGCATACTCATATGTTTCAGTAATATGCATGCATTCAGAATTACTTTAGGAAAAATAAATCCACATCTTGAAACTTAGAGGTTAAATCATTTCTGCCAATTGCTGACCAAGCATTGTTGGTTTCAAGGAATCAAAACTAATCAGCTAATTGGATACGTGTCTGAAGCTTTCCAGCATTTGCCTCTTACTACTGAAGTATATATTCTTCTTTACCTTTATAATAAAGGGTGCAGATTAATTGTGGCCCTCCTCTAGCAATTTCCTTTGCTGTTCAGAAAAAAATATTGTTGATGTCTAGCTTCAATATAAATGGGCTCTTCCAGTATGCTATACAGTCCAGTACTTAATTTGGGCATAGGCAATCTGTAATCTTCTCAATATTTTTGGATTTCAATTCCCATTCTTCTGAATGATGTTGGCTATTTTAAATTGGAGTTGGAGTATGCAGCATTTAGAAAGATATACCAGTTTTATCTCATTGATACTGTATTTTAAGACCAAGAAAGACTATAGCTATCATGCTGGGTCTTTGAAAGTAGGTGGCTGGGATAATTTTGGACAGAGAATGGACAACATTTTAGTCAGAGGCTAATGCAAATAAAGCAGTGTTGCTGACTTAGATCCTCCAAACTACATGTAATCATTCCCTGATTGCAAAAAGACTACTGATCAACTCATATACTACTATATCACCTTTCTGGGTAACTCAGTAGGCAAAAAGGAAGTGGAAGAGGGGAAAAAAAGCTCACACACCTGATAGTACAGATTGTTAGGCCACCCATTTCCCCTGTAAGATGACTCTGGACAGAGTCTAACAATTACTGTGGTCCAAAAAAGTTTTTGACTTACAGGTGCATACAAAAGAGCTACCTCTTGCCAAATGTTGTATTTAATTCAGTCTATAAGGGAAGAGGAGCTGATATAACCTCCACATATTTCTGGAAATTTGAAAGCACATTTACTAATCGTGTGCAGTTTTTTTTGTTATAAATTAAGAATAAGAAACAGTGGATATAGCAAATATATAAATTTGGATTTCCTTTTAATACTTTATTGTTGTCCTTTCCAAAATAACTTCCAATTTTTTGCTTTTAGAACTTTTCCCCAGTGTTCCTTCTTCCAGGTGAATAAAAATATACTTCTGTCTGCCTGCATGTATTACATGCTTGAGATTTCCTCACAGATTTCCAATAATATTCAGACTGGAGTACTGAGCAGCTATTCCAGAACCTTTATCTTTCTTTTCTTTTATGGCTGATTGAAAGTATCTTTTAGAATGTCATCTTGCTGAAATAGACAACCTCTTTTCAGCTTCAGTTTCTTCATACATTAACTACTAGGATGTGTTAATAATTAATCTATTCCTCCTACAAAATTTCCTGTACAATTTGCTGCCACACAGATCCAAACTGTCATAGATTTCTCCTGTACTTAACAGTTGGCAAGCTTTCCTTTTTTCAAATGCTTCACCCCCCCCTATATTTTTTTTAAAGAAGATGACCAAATTGTTCAGTTTTTGTTTCAAAAGTATAAAGTGCTGTTACAAAGTGTTTTCTTTTCCATAATTTAAGCCATGATTTTTCTGACTAGAGATAATATTTTTTGACAATTTTCTCATGAACATTGTTGTTTTATAAACTAGTACTATAGTACTATAAACTAGTACTCAGTACTATACAATTGTGGGCAATCACTCCAATGTGAGTTTAATAAATTTATCACCTGGTCATTTGTAATGATTTGTTATTGCTATATTGCAGAGAATTTTCTTGGTCCTTGAGATATTGCCTCAACCGTTCCATTTCTTAATAGTGCTTTTCACAGTTGAAGCTGCTAGCTGGAAGTGTTTAAAGATTTTTTTTTTAATCTTCCTGTGTTTTGTAAGTGTGAATTATCTTCGTCTATGAATGCTCAGGTAGTTTTGGGGAGGAAGAACACATGATTGTTGATTGTAAAGAGAAGAAGAATCACTATCAGAGATGTTAGAAAGGTCAGCAAATCTATTCACTTGTGGAATAGTCTTCTTGCTGGTTGTAAGCCAAATTTTTGGGGCCTAACAATTTGAGAGCAAAGAATAAACTAATATTGAATAAATTGGAAAAATATCCAAACTTCTGTATCTTCCATATTCACAGTTTTATTATTTTACTATACGTGAATAGTAAGTATGAACTCAAATTTGCACAATAATATCATGATTAACTTTGTACTGGATAGAAGAGTCAGTTAGTCCCTCTGTATTGCTTGAAATATATAGTTTGACTAATTTCGGTATAACTTTTTTATATTTACTCTCATTTAATTCAGGGTTACAATGACATTTCATTAAAAATGTGTTTTTTTTTGTGGTAACATGCCTTTTTTACACATTTCCCTTCTTCTATCTTCTTTCTTCCCACCATGTTCCCTTTCTACTGTTACCTTACAACTTTAAATTCTGCACATATTAACATAGCAGGATATAATGGTTGCCTAGAGATCAGATACCATAATCTGTAATTTTTCCCTTCATTTATTCCTTACTTTATGGTTACAGTAATAATAGAAATGAGATATGTATTTAAATACATGGGAATTAAAGTAACAGTGAAGTAAAATTTGCTTAAAAACCTTTGCCACTTTTAAACAAAAACAACACTAAACTTTTTAAATTTCTATTAATATTCTCAGTTTGAATAAAGAAAATATTTCTGATCTTATTGATTCATTTGATTCATAACAGATTGGCCATTGTACCTTGCTTTCAACCAACTCTCAAAATTCCTGAAAATTTAATAATTGGCTCTCTCAGAAGCTGGTATGAGCTATTCTAGCACATCATTGTCCAAGCTAGAATTTATATACCAGGCAGGCCAGATGTAGTCAATTAATTAATTACCATCTTAATGGTTCCTTAGGGATATACATGTGCATATACAGTATATATCTAATTTTATTGAAAACTTTAAACAGAAGAATAAGACTAATATAGTACAAACTAAAATAGAGAAAAAGAAAAAAGAAAGATGAAAGAAAAAACTAAAAGTACCAAAAGGGAAATAATAGCAGTAAAATACAAAAGAAAAGAAAAAGTTATAAAGAGGTGGCTTCCAATACAAGTACAATTATAAATTGACCTCTCTCTCCACAGTTACATTATGTTTCTCTTCTTTCTATAATCTATCCTATCTAATAATCAAAACCATGAATCCTAAGGCCATTTTTTTTCTATTTTATGCATAATCCACACTGGATTTCCAATCATCAGTAAATATAGGTATTGTCTTTTCTCTAATCAAACAGGTCAATGACCATTTCAGCAACTTTATGGTAGAAAGCTATGGAGAACTTTATTAGGTATGCACACACACCAAACATTAAATTGAAGAAACTGCTCTTTTAGAAAACTTTATTTCCCAGAAGCTTGTTTTGTTCTTTCTAGCTTCATCCATTTTAGTCCAGCCTAAGAGCAAGCCAACTATTCTTCCAACCTGATTCACTGAGAATCAAAAGGTGGATGCATTCTCTAGATACAGGGAGCAATTATAACCTCTTCCATTTCCTTTAGTTGTTTTTCTCTACAAGCTGGTTTTTCATCAGTCTCAATATCAGCCAACTTGGCTGGAATTCAGCTTCACCTCATACAAACCTTGGGAAAAGTGAGGGAAGGTCAGCTGGCAGAAAAGATTATACAAACCTGGGTTATGTAGTTTATATCCTGAAGGCATGGTAGAAAGCTCTCTGTCAAAAGAAAAAAAATACTTATCCAGAAAACAAAAATTTGGCTTGCCCACGTTATCTTGTTACCTTCTAACTGAAGACAGACCAGTGTGATTAGAATATTTTGACTAAACGTTTGTTCCTCTTTATAGAAAGATCTCTATCACATCTGATGAAACCGAGAAGCCAGTCTCATTTACAAAAGAAAAAATCTGGAGTTGCTCAGCATGCAGAAAGTAAATACTTAAACATATTTATCTCTCTGAATGCTCTGGGTAGTCTGTCAAACTAGACATTGGCTAGTTTTGTATCAGAACAGCAAACTTATCCTCTGAACTTGTATGATACTTAAGTATCATACAGCTCACCCACAAGAAAATTGCACGAATGGGCTTGAAAAGGTCTTCAGCATTTGTAGAAAATCTCCCGGGGGCGGAGAAGATTCTCCATTTACCAATATTAGAAAAAATATGAGCAAGCTCAGTGGGAATCAGGTGGAAACTGGTTGGAAGAAAAGAGAAAACAGAATATTTGGTCAGAATTGAGTATTTGGGTAGAAAATATGGCAAGCTACAACCCTGGTCCCAAACACTCAATATCTGCAACATATTTTTCTTGGCCACACTTTTGTATTTAATAGACCAGAGATGTCAAAAGTTTTGAGGCCTAGGGATACATTTAAATTTGAGGAAATAATTGCTAGGAAAACAAAGAAAAGCTTAAAAACAGATCCCAATGTAAATGCCACATGAGATATTTGATGTTAATTTAAAAAAATCCAAGAAGAATGGCAACAGTTAAACCTCCTCTCAGACACAAATTGAAACACAGAGATACCCATTTCCCATCTTAAAGCTGCACTTTGTTTACCTCAGGAAACTTCCTACTACTTTTTTTTAGAACAGAACATTACAACTGGAAGGTCTTCTAGTCCAACCCCCTTGCCCATGGCAGAAGGCCTTATTTCATCCCAGACAAATGGTTGTCCAATCTTTTCTTGACCATCTCCAGTGATGGAGCACTCACAACCAGGTGGCAGGCTGTTCCATTGGTTAATTGTTCTCACTGTCAGGAAATTTCTTATTTCCAGGTTGGATCTCTCTTAATAAGCTTCCACCCATTGCTTCTTGTCCTACCTTCAAAAACTTTGGAGAATAAGTTGACCCCTCCTCTCTCTGGCAGCCCCCCATGTACTGGAAGTTAGCTATCATATCATCCCCTAGTCCTTCTTTTCGTTAGACATACCTAACTCCCTCAACCGCTCATACGATTTAGCTTCCAGATCCTTTATCACTTTGTTGCTCTTCTCTGCACTCATTCTAGGGTCTCAGTATCTTTTTTTATATTATGGTGACCAGAACTGGACACAGTATTTCAAGGGGGGCCTCACTAATATAGTATAAAGCAGTACTATTATTTCTTATGAGCTTGCTGTTATTCTTTTATCGATGCAGTCTAGGACTGTATTAGCTTTTTTGCAGCTGCAGCACATTGCAGGCTCATACTTAAGATAGGCAGTAAATTTAATAACAAACAAATAATGCCTTTCAGAGGATTAGCACATACATATCCAGTTATACACTGTTGTTTCCATGCTACAAAAATTGCTGGAAACAGCCACTGTTGCAAAAATAAAAATAAAAATGTAGCGCCACATTTTCAGGTTGCTTTGATGGGCTATAAATAAATTGCTGCTACCCTCACTATAAGCTGTGGGTCTATCAACCTCTACAATACTTCTTGCTTTTAAAAGGAGGTTTATCTACTTCACTGTGGCTTCCAGCATCTTGAAAAAAATACAGTTTGGTATTTTTTGTACTGTGCATATATATACATAGTATGCGTACATATGTAGAGATAGGTGTAGATATGATGAGAATCGGTGTAGATATGATATATCACACACACTAGTGAATATGCCCAATGCATTGGGTTTGAACAACACACCTTGATACACTCTGTAAAAAAACATAGACCATCCATAGTTTTTGTAGCATGTAGCCTTAATCAGGTTTCATTATCAGTGCTGACTCTGTGAGATTATGGCATGAATAAGTACTTATTTCAATAGTGTAAAATCTGAATCAGGTTGACTTCTCTTGCTAACTCTCAATGCTGGCCATAAAAACATTTTTTTGATATTGTTGGAGTAGCTAGGCATGCATATATCACTTTCTGGTGGAGGTAAAGGTATAGTGGCAGATGGTTTCACATTCTATTGCTGATTAACTGATGTAATAGAAAGTTCATCCTAATTATATATTTTGATAATGGTCAGACAACTTTGACCTGCTCATACTCTCCCAGCCCAACTTACATCATAGGGTTATTCTTCTGGAAAATTTGGAGAAGGAAGCATTAGGTTTACCATTTTGAATTGTGCAAAATAAAGGCAGGACATAAATAAAAAATAAATCACTGTCCACTGTAGCAAAGCAAATATAATGGTTTTTCTAATTCTAATCTTACATTATGTAGCCTTGAAATTCTTTCAATATTCTTTAGAATGGATGGAAGCAGTTTTGTCATGAGTATTGGTATGAACAAAACTTAAAATATTGCCATGATACACATGAAGCATTGCAGATCTGTGGCAAATTCTTATATATCTGTACCTCACCAGCTTTGGGGCAACCTGATTTGGGGCAGCCTCACTGGCACCTGCTCTGGTTGAAAGGAGAGCTATATAGTTGTGTGATGGGGAGAGCAATCCTATGTCTAATAAGGGCAAAGGGAGAAAACAGAAAGAGAATTTGGAGCTGGAAAAATAAGTGAGAAGGAAGAAATTGGTGGACAAAAGAGGAGTCGGGAATATGGGGGCACAGAGAACATCTTGCCCAGAATACCTTAAAATGTTGCTGTGGGGAAGAAGCACATTAAGAAAAAAATGTTCTGAGTAATTATGAGCGATAGTTCATTTCTAGTGAAACTGTTCTTGTCAAGTCTGCTGTTAAGGAATAGACAACTGAAGAATACAAGAAAGTATTGTGTGTGTGAAAGGAAGTTTACCTCAAATTACTCACAGTGTAGGAGGAAAGGGGAGGAGAGGGGCAACCATCCTTTGGAAGAAAAAAAAGAGGAACATGATGACCATGCTTTATTTCGTATCCGTTGTTTTGGTCTTGCTTTCCTGTTCTCTTGAACGTTTAGTGTTCTCATTCTCATTCATGTCATTTGTTTTGCTTTCATGCCAGAGCACTGTTTTATTTGGTTAACCGCCTGTTTTGAAGCAACACCTCCAGAACACATGTACTGTTGCAGACAAGAGATCATTGGTTGCAGAGGTAAACCTTCTTTTACATTTCCAACATCAGCATGGAAATCTTGAGAGTTTGACAGACTCATGTTCATGTCTTTTCAAGTAGCTCTCTGTGTGAGTTAGGGACAATCACAATTCCCAGTTCAGACTACCTCACAGGATTGTTACGAGGATGAAACTAAAGCAGGAATATAGATTACCATACTGACAGCCTTGCCTAGTACATAATTGCAAATTAAATAAATATCAAATATATTTTGATTGGCCAACTGTTAGGACAATAAAAGAAAAACCCTTAGAGCAGGGATCCTCAACCTCCTTGTGCGAGCGGCGTTCGTCCGCCGCTCGTGCCAAATCATCCCCCTTTCCCCTGTTGCCTTATAGGATTGGGGACCACTGCCTTATAGGGTCCTTTCTAGAAGTACAATCCCCATTATTTCTTTTCAAATATTCTCAGTTCAGACATATTTTTTCCTGCTGTTTTTAATCGTATGAGAGCTAATCAGCTGAATCTGTTTTAGCAAACAGCCAACATGGGACAAGTCAGAGACTGACAGCAGTTACTTGCCCCAGGCAATCTCTGGCAAGTGGAGGACATAATTCCTTTTATCACTTTCGTCAGATTTGATGTACCACATCTGAATCTTGTGAATTGACCTGAGGCTACATATAGGCTAGTAAGGGGGAAAATGTGCTGTTTTATTAAATCTGCTCTATGTCCTAAAAAAATATTGAATTATAGAATGACTTTTTGACTACTTTATTATACTTAGCATTTCTAACTGGAGTGATTATTCCCCTCTAGTGTTGGCTTTGTAGGAGGAGATAATGTAAATAAAGCTACCATTAAGTTACAGCAATAAAACTATCCTGAGAAGTACTGTATCATACCTGGATAAAGTATCACGATGTGCGAACACAGCTTCTGAGAGAAAACAGTCCTACAGACAGTATTGAATCAGATAGAATAAAAGTCTGAACAGCAAAATGTCCTAAGAATTAAATTCCTAAGCATAAAAAAGGGCAAGGCCAGTTTAGCATGATTCCTGCTTTGCAGAGATATAGAGTGACTTCCTAGCGTGAACCAATCTGAGCATACTTTTAAGAATTTTGTCCAACTTACTGTTGGGGTTTATCTTTTCCTTATGTTTATCAAGTTCCCAGATTGCCTTAGTTTAAATTGGTGTTTAAAATTTAAATTCTCAAAGTACACTCAAGCATGATATAATAATACCATCATTGCTAACATAAATTTTCTTGAAAAGGCAGGAACTAGAATAGTCTTCCCCTTCCAATTCAGTAATGGATGCTGAAACATATACATCCAATACTTTAAACACAACATGCCACATTATACCATAATACCTGTTGTTAATCTAAAACTTGCCTGTAATAGAGTAGAAAACATGTCTGAGAAGATTACAGTATATACCAAAATTGTACCCAGGAGTCAGTTGTACCGAACACTTCCTACTGTAAGAAACTAGTTTTGTAAAGAAAAACGTTTTAACACAAATGGTATGTATAATTCAAGTTTATAGTAGGGATTTACTGTAGTCATATCTATAGAAAAGATTGTGTATTTAATAGCATTCATGATTATGCATTTCTCATTCATTCTAACAGAGTGTTTCCAAGCTAAACTTTAGGAAACATTTGGAAAAAGCTGTCTCATGCAAGGAAAGTCTGTTTTCCTGCAAAGGTTAGTTGGCCTTATTTTTAATTTTCCAGTGTTAATATTTTTCCATTTTTGCAAAGGAAGTGCAAAAAGAACTGCCAGTACTAGAAATTAAATTCCTTATGTACAGATCTAATGATACACAGCCAATAATTACAGTTACATCATTAAAGCTAACACCAATCTGGCATTTTCAGGAGCAATAGCACAAATGAAAAGAATCCCTGCAGAACTCATATTTTAAAAGATACTGAAAAAGTTGGATGTAAAATCTAGTTAAGGTTATAATTTAGCTATAATTTAGCTAAGATAAATACACTTACTTGGATATTTCCTTGAATTTAATCAAACCCACATCTAAGAGGGTTTCACTATTACGGCTATAAGCTATTGTTCATTGAATCATAACTTATGATTTAGTTTTATTCTAAACGGTATGTATTTTATTTCATATGCATGTAATATATCTAATATATATTTCAAGAAAAACTCATGCTTGTTTAAACAGACTGTTGAAAACCGACCTTTTTGTTTTTATATTTCTTTTTAAAACAAAGAGGTTTAATTATTTACTTCCAATAATTCAACCAATTAATTATAAAATGTACATTTGAAATACTGCTTACCTCTCAAAATAAAATGCACCTAGGGCATGAGTCTGAATTCTCTCCCAAGCTTGCTTTCTTATAGATATGCAAGAGCACCATCTGCTGAACACACCACTATATTTTTGACTAAATATTGTCTAACCTTTCTTAGTAGATATAAAAAATAAATAAAATCAAAAGAACAAATGGAGTGGTAAAAACATAATAGTCTAAACAATAATTATAAACAAAATTGATCTATAAGCCAAACAACTGCTCATGTGGGTATTAAAATGCCTGCTACATCTTTATCATAAGGAAATGAGATTTGTTTGAAGCTATCCCTACTAATAATTTCATTTGATAAGGTTGGAGCAAAACAACACTAATGACTATTTATGTCACTTTACAGTAGTAATGGCTGGATAATACTATGAGAATAATTTAAATCAGTGTTGAAGAGATGGTCTGAGACATGATGTAAGTTAGTAACTCTGTGGTTCCAAATGGAGAACATAAAATCAATTCAGTGTAATTATCCAATGAGAATTATTCTACAAATACAATATACATAATTTTAATAATTTGGGAATGAAAGCCACCGTACTAAATCAGGAAGGGAGAAAATTCTTTCTTCATAAAAAACTTCATAATAATCTTTCCATGAGGATGTTCTTCAGTCCTTTTGCCATATTTTCCCATTCAATACTCCACTATTTATTTATTTTTTAAAAAGCAAAAAAACCACACTGTAAAAGTCCCTCCTCCTTCATTAAACCTTGAGTCCATTACTGTTTTCCTGTAACAGTGTTAAAGCCAAGGGAACAAGCTATTCCTATAATTCCTGTAAAAATATCCAATATACAGGCTACAACTCAGATTTAAAATTATACTGATAACATAAAGTGGAAACAACTGACATGTAGCACAATTTCAAGACTACACAGAAGTCAGTGCTATTATTAAGTTCACTAAAATTTAGGAAAAGGTAAGCGTAGGTCATTTGATGCCTATTGGCATATAAATAATATAAATTGTAGATAGCATCAAAGCTTAAGGCTGCAATCTACAAATTAGGGTTAAGCCCAATGAATTCAATGTGAACTACTTCTGAGTGGAATGGAATGACTGGAATTATACCTTTATAAACCAACATTTCTTTCCTCAAGTGTAAAGGTTTAAAATAAACTCCTTAAACTTGAATAAAATCATATGTATGCTGTATAATATTCACTGAAAATTTAAAAAATTATAATTTACATTAATTGCATGAAACTCTGCACCTTATTTTTCTGGAATCTTTAGAATTATGTTTTAAAATTTGAAAACATTTTCTTTTTTAATTCTAAAATAGGTTATTACATATTTGGGGATTGAAAGGAAAATATAAATTTGAAGTACATAAAATAATGAATCATATCCATTGGAGGGATTAAAATTTATGAAAGTCTTACACTAATTTGGTTACCGTATACGTAAAGATATTCTCTTAAACCAGAAAATAAATCTGAATATGTTTCCTGAATTAACAAAAAGTATTTTTTTTTTTTGCTTTTCATTTGAATACAATAATTCATATTGAGAATTTTATTTAGGCCGATATTATAGAAAAGAGATTTTATTTTAAAAGAAATTACATGGCACAGTTAATTAATCAAATCTTTTGTTCTATTAAATTCATGTGTTTTGCTTCGGGGTGTCACAGTATGGAGCATTGTCTCGCAGCACATCCTTTCTTGGTAAAAGCCCTGGAAGAAAAAGACATTAATATTAGATTTTCCACACTATTGTTTAAACAAAGGCTACACTGTCTTTCTAGTACTTTATAATGGAGATTGTAGAATTAGAAGCATTATTTTCTACAAATAGGAATCTGTGAAACTATAAACTAATTACAAACACACATATTTAAATGTTCTGCCTACTGCAAAGGCCATATTCTTTATCTGTTTGCCATAGTCAGATCATGGCAAAAAAAATCCATATTTAGTTAAAACATTCATTCACGTATTAATCCAAATGTTATTTGTTTCAATTGGTGGTGGGTTTCCTGAGTTTTAGGCAGGAATTTTTCCAGTCATTTCTGGAGATACCATTTTAGCAAGTGACAGCATCTACCTGGGCTTGGAAATTAAGCAGAATTGGGCCATACTTGGTTCTTGGGTGGGAGAGAAGATGTGAAAACCACAGCTGTAGGGGAGTCTAAGAAGTTAAGCAAATAAATCTAGGAAGAAAGAAATGGCAGACCATTTCTATGCCATTGTATATTTATGTTATATGATAAAGAGCTGAACTCTAACTGAGATCATCCTTATCCTCCTTGAGTGTGCAGATATTGAATCTGTGACTTCTTGCCCAGAAACCAAAAGCTTTATTACTGAGACACAAAAACCTGTAAGTACTGTAGCTAATAATGACTTGATGAATGCAGTACTCAATTACTTCTTACTCTTCAGTAAAAAAAAAAGTCAAATATGATTATTCAGTATAATGGAGAACAAATGTGGCATGTTGGTTAAGGTGTCAAACTAAATCTGTGGACATCTCAGTTTGTGTCCAGTCTCAGCTATGGAAGCTTAAGGGGTAACTAAGGGATTGACATGCTATCATTGGTGTCAATAATTAAGTGGATAAATAAAAAAAAGATGTTCATACAATGTATAGCAGCTTTAAAAAAAGGCAAATTTCCATGCTACAGATCATTAAGAAAATGCCAACAGAAAGTTATGGTGCCTTCACGTCTGGAATTCTAGTTAAGGTTTTGATGCAAACTGAATCTGTACCTATTTGGAATTAAAAGTGGTTTAATCTGTTTGATATTAATCATAACATTTTGTATTTTAAGTTGCAAAGATCTCACATTCCACAGGAAGTACCATAGGATAGAAAAATAGACAAACCATATACATTTTATTGGAGGGGGGCTTTTCAGGTATGCATTATTTAATAATTCATTAGATACAATATTACAGAAATATATTATTGGAAACATTAATATGTTAAGATATTTAATTATTCAAGGTAGAAAGTTTCTATTAAAACAGATTTTGTTGGAATTAGGAAAACAGAAAAAAATTGATAGCTTATAAGGCTTTCATAACTATATACTGATATTTCTTCAATATTCCACTATTCATTAAATAACTACTTGAAACTAATATCAACCTGCCATAAACAGAATATATTGAAATCTACAGAATTTCTATTTACTATATTAATATATTAATTAAATCTAATTAAATTCTAAAAGATGATACTGTATAATTATCACATGTACCCCCTCTATCTATGGTATATATATTTATACCTAATAAATCAAATACACTGTACCAGGTTTAGCTTCATATATGTAGTAAACTGATTAATAAAAGTTGCAAGGCAGAGAATCTTTACTTACTTATTTTGTCGGCATCCACATAAACACCTTGTAGGACACATGTTCTAAGTATAACTTCCACATCTGAAGCTAATTTTATAAACTGGGTGGAGTTGGGAAACAGAATTAATAATTATTCACTAATATATTTTACTTCCTAATCATCCATGAAATGAACAATAAACCTTACAAGTTCATTGTACAATTCGTAACTGAGATTTTCAAAGGATGTTTATCTTTGATATTGACATTACTATATTTATATTACCTATGCTTTAATAGAATATGGATAAAGAAATATTCATCACGGGGTGGAGATTTAATCATAAAAACCCTGTATTTCCTTCCAAAACAGTGCAAAAGTGAACTTTTCAATATATTTCCTTTATGATCACTAAAGAGTGCCTGAAACTATCAGTTTGTTTAATGATATTTTTATATTCTTTTAATATTACATTTTCATGTTTGACATCTTTCATTAATTTATATTGCACCTACTACTAGAAATCATTACAATGCTATCATACTGCTCCAAAGAAGTACTCAGAGAGCTATCAACTGGATAGCACTAAAAAGATCTCACACTTTATTAAAATTCAAAGCCACAAAGCAGGAATATACTACTTGATATACAGATAGTAATTACAGTTTATTATGATTTCAAAACAGTTATAATTTTATCATTCCATCAAATTCATGAATAATTTGACAGTCTATTCCTCCAAATCTAAATAATTATCTCCATGAGTCAGCTTGTAAAAATATCTGAGTTACTGACTGAAAGAATAATAACCCATGAAAAAATATGCATGTGTTTAATTTAGCTATCAGTGTTCAATCAGCTAAAATTTTGTGAAAGCTTCATAAATTCATTTTTTTTACAGCTGAGATTTTAATGCTGTTGAACACATGAACACTTGCTGAATTTGACAGAAGTATTTTTTTTCTTCAGGCAAAAGAAACTAAATATCAGTAATTCAAGGAGTTAGAGCTGTTCCAATTTTGAGAGAGAGAAAATTACAGAATAACGGAATCTACTATGCCGATTTCTGCAAGAAGACTCTGTGTCAAAGATTGGTTCATTTAAAGGTGTCCATATATATATATCCTGCATCCACATAAAAGAGCTTGTTCCTCTTTTACAGGCAATTTATTATTCTTTTAAACAGGTTTTGCAGAGATGCTATTCTCCCTAATCTCCCTCTTTTTCACCTGTCAGATAACTAGCATTCATTTATAAATGGTGGCATTTTATGAAAAAAAAATCAGTGAGCGAGGGAAATGTTTCTGAAATGGAACAACAAAGAGAGCTTTTTCACTAGTTTGAAACTGGTGACAAAATATAATACTTATTAGCTCATGAGCTAATAAATTTCAAAGTAACAGTTTTGTCAGGCAGGGATTGATAGTATAATATTCTGCTAAATAGAAAGGCGACAAAATTGATCTTGTTTCAGGATCTTGATTGATTAATGGTCAGATTAAAAAAAAGCCTCTAGATCTATTTAGCCATGCTTTAATAAGAAAGAAGAAGTTGGTATCATTAAAAACCTAGATAGCTCCTACAGAATTCCAAAAGCTTAAGGTTTAGCTCTCCCAATATGGTTTCTCAAAGTGCCAGCAGGAACTTCTCAGAGTGCCCTCTAAGCTCTATATCCTATTTTATGTTTCTTTTTTAATATACATATATAATATACATATACATATTCATTAAATAAAATAAAAAAATATTTTCCAGAACATTTCTATAGAGGCATTCTTTAAAAATAAAAGTGATGAGGATTTTGGTTCAATGCTCTTTCTGCCTAAAGACAGAAACTTTTCCAAATGAGTGTGTAAACTGGAAAGTTTGGGGGGAGGCAAGAAAGGGTAATAGGAATCATCTAATCTGTTGTCTTTTAGTAAATTGTATGACTGGCCATGACCATACCACCAGAGTGGTCATTTTGCGGGAACGTACATAGCATATGTTTAAAATTCAAAAGTACCTACAAGTAGTTCTCACTTACTGATTGCCTTGTTCAGCATCCCTCAGTCATGTAATTATGATTTGTAAGCATTATCCTGGGCCTGACCTGTGTGGTCCCTGTAGCTGGAACAGCAGTGAGATTGCAGAGGAAGGGTTTACAAGAGACTAAGGAGGCACACAATGGGGAATAAACTAGGTTATTTGTGTATGGTGCTCATGGCTCCCAGCCCCAAACATGGTGCCGCCACCACCACCACCACATTCCAATGCACATTCCTTCCAATGCATATTCCCCATTGTGTGTCTGCATAGTCTTTTATAATCCCTTCCTCTCCAATGAATGTAAATACAAATATTAATCTCCTTTTTGCTAATTATCACAGCACTGGAGTGAGCATTTCAAGGGGCAGGAAAATGTGAAATGGAAAGCACAATCTTAGTCATTTGATTTCCTATTTAGCGACCAATTTGCTTAGCAACAGTTGTCAGTCCTGTGTGATACTAAATAAGGATTATCTGTATTAGCTTTAAAGGTTAGGAGGCTCCAGACTATTCTATTTCAAGCTGCAATAAAAATGTTGCAAAGTATAGAATTCTAAGAAGAAAAATAAAGTAACTGTTATCTCTGCTCAACAGATGCTTGTTCCCAATCCATCTTTGATTATTGCTTTGCACTATCTTTCCCTTTGAATATGAAGCATAGAAAACTATCACCATAAAACAGAGATTTAGCCACTGACTTTCAAGCTGTGGTTTCCAATATACATTTGTATTCTGACAGTTTCACTGTCATTTCTTTTTTAGAAAACCATTAAGAATGGTAATTTTACAGAAACATTCGCAATTGTTTGCTAGTAATATCCGTCCTCATTCTGTTCCTAATCTGCTTCATATAGTTAATACAAAATTAAACTTAGTATATTTTGTAAAAGTTAAGCTAGCTTAAGTTGCAATGCAGAATTGTATTCAATAGCAGAAACATTTTCTGTGCAAATACCTCAGCTATTTTTTCAGGAGAAGTCTCATTTTTATTATTTTTGAATTCTTCATTTATCTTAAGTCTTGCAGCTACATTAAAAAAGAGAGAATAGGCATTTTTAAAAAAATGTATTTATTCAGCTTTTTGTTACAGATAAAATAGATTCTTCTATAAAATTTATTCCCAGTTATGTTATCATAACCTTATGTGCTAATCTGAAAATATTTAAAAAGATGTAGTCTGTTTCCCCAATATTTAAGTTACAATATATATTACAAAATGTCACTAAAAGCCCCAAATGCAAGTTAAAAACTATTCCTTTGCAGTACTTTGAGGAAATTGAACATGAAACAGTTAATAGAAATCAGTATTTAAAGAAAGTTTACCTGACATATCACAAAGCAGCATAATTATTATCTTGGATAAGATAAGGCTCCAACAAGGAGATATTTAAATGTATATAAGCTCCCATTTTTCAAATGTGGCATAACGTGAACAGAATAAGAGGGTCTCTGATGCTCTCTGAGCTTGATTGTTTTTTTGCAGATGTTTCATTACTCAAACTAGGTAACATTATCAGTGCTACAGGGAATGAAGTTTTCTCTCATTTTATATTCCAGTGCAGGGGTGTCAAAATGCCAGCCCATGTGCCGGATGTGTCACGTGGAAGCTATGCCCACCCCAGCTCAGGCAAGGGGGAAAAAGTCACGATACGTTGCGACATGTCACGTGATGTGCGAGTTTGACAGCCCTGTTCTAGTGGCTTGCCTTGTCAGTGTTGACGGGAGTGGTGTTGGTGGTTCTTTGGTTGGGTTTTGTGTGGTTCTTTGTTGCTGTGTATTTGTGCGTATCTAAACAGTCCATTTGTTGGGATCCCTTTTAATACTACCAGCTGTACGAAATGCTATAGTTCTTTTTGAGACAGGACAAAATTCATTGGAAGCCAAGGCATCCTGTGCTGCACCTATACTAACTGTGTTTTATTCCAATTCAGGGTTATTTTCTTATTTTGATGACCGATTTATTAGTTCCTAGTTTAAAATTATAACCCATAAAATTAGCCGAATTGGCCTCTCTCCAGATTGCCTATTTTTAATGGGGCATATTTCAGTTTTTTGTTTATTAGACAAGGGCTCTAGGATATAAGCTCATAGGATTTGAGTAATAAAGCTAATTTATCCTGTTTTCCAGTTTATTTAGAAATGTATTATCAAAACAATTAGTGTATGGACTCATAGTTAACCCACACAAATCATAGTTCTTAATCAGGACATTTTTTGTATAGGAAGATTCCAAAGAATACCTCTTGTACAAAGATTTTACCTTTGTAATAAGTCAGAAGCTGACTCAGGAGATCATGTATTTTAGGTTTGTGTGAATTGTATACTGTATGATTTTTATTTTTCCTTTGTTTTTTTCAACCAGGCTTTTCAAACCATGTATATGTAATTTTCTCTTATCTAAATTTAGGCCTAATGCAGCCAAAATTTCAGCTGCCAGGATTAGATGCATGAAAAAACTTGTTTCTGGATGATTTGTTTCCCATGTGTTGTTTTCTTTTTTATTTGTTCTTGGGTCCTTTGATTGTAATAAATTTTCATTCAAGTTGATTTTTTTCTTATTTGCATTCAGTTTATTTATTCCAATGCATTTATTTAGAAAGCAGAATAACTTAATGTTGTACATTAAGTTATTCTGCTTTCTAAATAAATGCATTGGAATAAATATGTTGAATCAAGAGCAAAATATGATATTGAACTCATGAAGCAGAAGACCTTGATAAAAGGTCCAGAAAGTTTTCCTTTTTTTAAAATTTTCAGGAGAAATTTTAATGTATCCATAGCAAGGATGAGAAATCAAGGTTTAGAACATATAAATACATTCAGTGATGAAGCATGTTCTCATCTAGAAGTATATATATAGATGAAAAAAGTGAGCAACTTTGTTTTCCCCACTTCTTAATATGGAACACCTGCAAATGTCTGATTTTTTTTCAGTCCCCTTTTAGCTTGCAGTGAAGAGAAAGATTAAATTCTTGTTCCAGCAGCCCTGCTGCAACTTTAAAGTTTAGAAAGGTCTAGTGCTCAACACTTCTCCAACAGCTTCTGGGTGGTGAAGCTAGTAAGTCATCTTCTTCTTACACATATTTGATCTGAATGCATGTGTGCCAGTTTGAGGTTAGCCAGGCAGACTTTGCCTTTCTTCTGACTGAAGAAAACTTTTTTAGGTCATAAAGTAAGAATTGTAAATACATTTAGGCTTTGTATCTTTTAAGATAAAACATAGAAAGAAAGACTGAATAAACAGTGAAGCAACTACAATTCAACACTGGTGAGATTTTATAATGAAATAACGGGCTCAATGCATATACAGAATGTACACCGGTCCAGAAAAAAGCATAGATGCTCAAATACAACTACATGCTAGAATTAATAATCATACCTTAAAACTTTATTTTTAAAAACTATGCTTTTAAATAGCCCCCTACTGGGAAAAGGATTGAGCATTTGTTCCTTCAGTTCCTTTACCAAAAAAAACCCCACAAGAATTCTTACCGTCTAAGCTTCTGGTGTCACCTTTGAACACATTTTGCCTTGTCTTATGTAAAACCTTGAAAACTTTCAAGACCTGTAAATACAATAGAATGTTAAAAGTTTTACATTCTTATGTTAGAAAGAAAGCACCATTTGCTCAGTTAAATTTGAAGTAAGAATACCAGGGAAACAAAATATAGAAAATCTCCAAGAAAAAGCATTTCAACATAGGAGAATAAAATGAAAATGATTCCTAGAAATGAGAGCTGATGTAAATGCTGATATAACTAGCAACCTACATTCCTCCCTCTAATGTGGATACTGGTATGTGAAACTCAGCAGAAAAGACCATAATATGATAGGTATTATAATCATAAATTCCTTGCCTGATTCTTACAGTAGATAGGCAAGCCTCCAGAAAATGACAGGAAAGTGTTAAAGAAGACATTTTACAGGTATTTCAGAAATAATATCTGACATAATAAATATTTTTAAGTTTAAGTTTAATATTTTTTAATTTTAATTATTTTAGATTTGTATTTGGTATTTATGTGGGATTGTTTTAAACTGGCTGTAAGCCGCCCTGAGTCCTCCGGGAGAAGGGCGGGGTATAAATGAAATAAATAAACAAACAAATAAATAAATAAATAAATAAATAAGTAAGTAAGTTTAAAAAGGTTAGATTAGCCTTGGCTTTTATTGGTCTTATGGAAGAGTCTGAAGATTTTACTGTTCCCTTTTTTCTGGAATCTGGTAATGGAAGTGTGGAGCTTGCTAGATAGTTACATTGTTAGCACGTTGAACTGCATGCTTGCAGATTATGAAAAACCATAAAAAGACATAGTTTTTACTCTTTTAATGTATTTAATGTGTTTTTATGATTTTGGTTATTTTTTGTAATGGTTTTCTATTTTAACTTTAAGAGCTGCCACATATTTGAGTCAGGCAACATGTAAATAAATAAAATTTGAAAGAGAATATGTTATCTAATCTTTTGATCCTAGAACTGTGAGAGAAAGGTATTATTGAAAGGTAAACACTGCTTAATTAATATATAAACAAATTAAACTAAGAGAAATTTGACACTGTACTTTGAAAGTGCTTAAATGTGTTTGGTAGGCTGTTACACTACTGGCTTAATTAAAATAGAGAGAGACATCAGTAATGATATTGTTTTTAATACAGAGAATTAGCAATAAGAATTCTTATAACACTTATTTTTGCAAACCCATTTTTAATTTATAGAGAAATAGGTGGAAGATGAATTTTTAGAAAAGTAAAGTTACTGTTTCATTCTGACAGAGAGGAAAGAAATATATAAACATTTTGTAACTGGTAATACAGGATATCAGCCTCTTTGACTAGTGGAATGGGAAAATTTCCCATAAGTATACTAAGAGGTTGGCAGAAAGACCAAAATACACTAATGCTACTCAAAATACCCTCGTATCAATTTAAATGGAATGAATACTGTTTTATAGGAAGAAATAAAAATATCTTTATGAACTGAATTATCATCAAGGAAAAACAGTAAACAGCAGAGTAAAAAGACAGATTTACGGCTTTTTTTTTTTTTTTTTTTTTTTACAAAACTTAACATTTTTTAAACATGTACAGTTAATAGGAATTCCATAGATGTATCTTTCCTGTTCAAAAGAGGTATCGCCTGCTGTATTTCTGCTGGTTGAATAACTATTAAGAATACATGAGTTTAGGAGACAAAACAAAAGGGGCGACAGCAGCTTTTATGGGATTGAAGCAATAGACATTTCATCCCATTCAATGCATAATCTATGCATCCATTTAAATGAGAACTAATTTGGTGCAGTGTTTTAGCCATTAGGCTAAAAATCAGGAAAATGAATTTTAGTCCAACTTAGGCATGAAACCAGCTGGTGACCTTGGGCCAGCCAGTCTCTTTCAGCCTTAGGGAGACATAACAAACCATCAGTGTAAATCATGCCAAGAAGACTCCAGGGACTCCAGGCAGTTGCCAGGAATCAACCCTGAAGCACACATGCCATTTATAGAGGAAAAAACGGACTAAGAGAGTGGCTTACCAAAGACCGTGTGAGAAATTTAGGACTAATACATTACACTGAACTGTAACATGGTGTATTAGATGTGTTGTGTGAACCCAGATGTAAAGTGGTATACAATAGGGCTCTACAGCATTTTGGATGATGGGAAATTGTAATCTAATACAGTAGAAGATCCAAAGCAAATCATAAGAAAGCAAAAAGTAATTCTAAAAGAAATAAGCACCTTACTATCATTTGAACATCACAGCATAATCACTGGCTTTATCACAATCTCACTTTCAGGACCAGATTATCCGTCAGGTTAAAAAAATCAAGGAAGTTTTCAAGGATTCATATGCCGTATGCATAATTTGAAAATCAATCGGTCATAATAACAATGTCACAACAGAACGCAACTAACGTTGCTAGTTTCTGGGCAAGATCTGTTTAATTTGTACATATTTTAATCTTGTATATTTTAAATTTTAGGTCATATAGTATGCCTTATTTTAATTGTGATGCTTCCGACACGAATAAACAAATACAATAACCATATGGGTCAGGCAGTAAGAAAATCAAGAAAAAATGGGATACATCTCTTACACGTTCATCTGTAGCATGTACTCCAACTATAATACATGTGTTCATGTGTAGCATGTACACGTTCATGTGTAGCATGTACTCCAACTATAATACATGTGTTCATGTGTAGCATGTACACGTTCATGTGTAGCATGTACTCCAACTATAATACATTCCCATATGGCTCAAATAATGTTCTCAGCCCAACAGCAACACCGCATCTCTCGCCCCAAAACAGTATCTTGCCTGCGAAGGTACATCGGACCATCAACTAACCTCTGCCCTTCGCATTGCTGAACCGCTGCTCTTGGAGGAATCCCTATTATAGAGGTTTCCGGGAGGAACAGAGCCACGCCCATCAGTGCACGTCATTGGTTCTATGAGAATATTGTCTCACGACAACGACAAATCAGCGAATGGGAGGAGGAGGAGGAGGAGATAAAAGATGACTCGAGAGCTATACATATAGAATAGCATTATAAAAGGGAAAGCGGGAACATTTTTTGCAGGAAAGGAATAAATAGCATCAGCGTTCCTCTAACACAGTGTTGAGTTCTCAACCTTGTCAATTTTAAGGCATGTGGACTTCAACTCCCAGAATTCCACAGCCAATATTGAATATTGCTCAACCTCAGCAGCTTTTAAGATGCATGGACTTCAAATCCTAGAATTCCCTAGCCAAGCCGGCAGTTGGGGAATTTTTGGGAGTTGAAGTTTACACATTTTAAAACTTTCTGAGGTTGAGAAACATTGTGCCAGGCATACACACACAAAAAATGTGTTAACAGAGAAAAAAATAATGTTTTCCTTTGCTTCCAATTCACATGTCACGGAAACAGTAGCATTGTCTGATGCGATGCTACTTAGAGAAACATTAAAATAATAACATTGATTACTATAGAGGGTGAACAAATGCCTGAAATGAAAAAGCGACATTTATAAAGCCTTGTAATAATTTATGAGAAACGCTGAACTCATTCAGTGCATTTTTCCCAGTTTTTTTTTTTTAAAAAACTATTTCTAAAAGTTAAAAAAAAACAACTTTATTGCCGCATCGTACGATTGCGCCTCTGAGTTTGCTATTCCTCGGGAAAAGACGCGAAGGCGGAATAAAATGACGGGCAGGGGAATCGACCGGTAAAACGGGTGGCTCTATCAGCATATTGCTTTGATAGGGCAGTTTTGCCGCTTGTTTCCCATCCTACGCTTGCTATTGGTCAGTTCGAGGGGGTTGGGCCGGGTATAGAAGGCCCGACGGAGAGGGGGGCGGGCGCTGGGCGCTTCTCCTGCAGAGATGGCCGAAGAGGTTTGCAGGGCTCAGGCGGCTCAGCCGGGCGGGGACACCATATTCGGAAAAATCATCCGTAAAGAGATCCCCGCCAAGATCATCTTCGAGGACGAGAAGGTGGGGAAACCGGGGCGACTTCGGAGCCTCTTCTTCCTCCTCCGCTCAATGGGCGAGCACGCGCTTGCATGGCTGCGGCTGTAAATCAATTTGCCAGATCTATTTGCCTTTTTTGGCCGCAATGCCACGCTGAATCGGCATTCGCATGATTTCGAGCCATGCTCAGTGGCCGCGTTGGCTCGGGACTGTTATCTCGTGGCCTGTGGGTGGAGTGCCAAATAAAGCGAGTGCCTCCCTCTCTTCCCTCCCCAAGGTAGACTGTCTTTGCATCTGGAGGCTCTATTTTTCCTGCCTCCTTTTCCCCTCCCCCCCCCCAAACCGATCAAGGAGGACATGTTACCTGCAATTAATGGTCCACCCTGAATCTTATGTTTTATATTCTGAAGATTAAGTTTCTTAACATTATTTAGCATAATCCTAACCAGGCAGAAATCAGGGCACTTCCTCCCCCACCATTATAGTCTGTTCTCAATTACTTAGATAATTTTCAACCATTGGGCCCTTGTCTCTGCAAGGTGTTTGTATAATTTAACATACAACTAGCCTTGCAGGAATATTTTTTCCCCCATATCCTCATTTGTTTCACCCCAGATGAATAATGAAAAGAACAGGGAACGCTATTTACTATTTTGCACTTCAGAAGGAAAGGTGCAATATAAATAAGCAAATAATTTGACTTTTTTCCCAAAGTAACGACTGATAACAGGTTTTGTACATCTTTAGTGTACTCTTGGACTAGGTCTGACCAAGGGAGAAATCAGTGATATATTTAAAGACAAAGTAAAATGGTTTCACTGCTGTGCTGAGGACAAGCTAAAAAAAGATATGCCAGAGCATATTCTTGCCATGGCTAGATGCAAATGAAGAATTGTCTATTATGACCAAATCCAGTTATCCAATCATTTGCTTATTTATATTGAATAATACTGAAATGCAAAATAGTAAATAACATTCCCTGTTCTATTCATTATGCATCTGGGATGAAACAAAAATAGGAGGACGGGGAAAAAATCTTCCTGAAAGGCTAGCTGTATGTTAAATTATACAAACACCATGCAAAGACAAGGACCCAATGGTTGAAAATTATCTACGTAATTGAGAACAGACTAATGATGGGGGAGTAAGTACCTGATTTGTCACTTCCCTTTAAACCCAGCAATTAAATAAAATAAAATTGGTTTACACCAATTTTATTTAGGATTTCCTTAGGGCTTCTGAAGACATTCTGATACTTTCCTCTTTATGGCTCTATTTTGCCTACAGTCTTGTCTGTATTCACAGTTTATGATTGGAAAAAGTATTTTTGTTGTGAGCAGGGCTATTTTTAAGGATCCCAGTAGAGCTACATTTTTAAAAAGTTGTGACTAATTCAACAAATATGTCTTACAGTCTATTTCTCATAGTCTTCATGTCCATAACTTCTAATCAAGTTTTGCTTGAATTGTTAATTGTATTTTAAAATACTATTGTTATTGAGAGGGCAGGCCAGCATAGGGTAATATTTCATACAAAGTAGTCCAGCTAAAAACTTGTTTTCGGTTCATATGCTTACTTAAACTTTATATTCATTTTATAAAAGCTATTACTAAAGTAGTGCCTTTTTCTATTCAGTGCCTTGCGTTCCATGACATTTCTCCACAAGCTCCAACTCATTTCCTAGTGATCCCTAAGAAACATATTGCTCAGCTATCTCAAGCAGAAGATACCGATGCAGCTGTAAGTATTGCAAAAAAACCTTTTTATTAAATAACGGCCAGCTTTTCAATAAGAAGAGTTAACTTAAATTAAAATTTGAGAGATTTGAAGAAGGATGGTATGTTTTGGTATGTTTTCTAAATCAGCAAAAGCTCAAGAATTTTAGTTCAATGATGTAAGGCAGTGGTGGTGAACCTATGGCACAGGTGCCAGAGGTGGCACTCAGAGCCCTCTCTCTGGGCACGCGCGCCGTTGCCCCAGTCCTAGGCCTTCAGCTGGGTTTTATAAAACATTTTTGTTTAGGCCTTCGCGGCGTGTTCAAAAAAAAAAAAAAAGATTCAATCAGTCAATTTCAATTTCTTGTGGGAAAAAAAAGATCTTGCAAAGTTGGAACTGATTGATTGAACTTTTTAGTCCCACCCAGTCTGCCATTACCACTGCAGCTGTGCCCATTCAATGGGCCACACCCAGCCAATGGACCACACCCACCCGGCACCCGACGATGCATAAGTGGGTTTTGGGTTGCAGTTTGGGCACTCGGTCTCTAAAAGGTTCGCCAACACTGATGTAAGGTGATTATATTATACGTGTAATACTAACGGACATTTCAGTTTTCAAGTGTTTGTTTTCAAAGCTTTAACAAACGTTATGGATTTATTTGAAAAGAGTAAAAGACTTCCCCAGATTAGTTCCATGTTTGTCAACAAAAAACTATTTTCTTAGCTTATAAGGGCAGGAATCTATTATTAATAGCATGAGGAGAGGCGAATTTCTTGGAGAAGTCAGGCAATTTTTTTTCATTTTTCATTTTCATTTTTAAATCTCTGAGTTTCTGAGATAACATGTAAGTTAAGCATGAGAACCCAAAACTTGAATAGCAATTCTTGTTACAAGAACATCAATCAATTTCAACATAGTGTCCAAACAAATTGGAATACAGTAAAATCTGGATCGTTCTTATGGGTATAGAAATTGTGGCTGGACAACCCAATCAAACTTCATTGCCTTGTAGTAACTGTCTGTAAAGACCAGTGCTATCATTGTTAAGTTTCTACACAAGGTTTATTTGGATTGCATACTCTTATTCTAAACAAAGTTTATTTGTATTGCATACTATAATTATAAACATTTAGAATACAGTGCAATCAGACTTAACTTTCTATTGTTACATTTTCAATATAGTCTTAGGGTGATTGTACTGTACTGTATTCCTATACAGTAGCAGCAATGGCTAATAACAGATTTCTTAATAGCCTCTATTAATAATTAATAGCCCTAAGCTAAGAGAACGAACCCATCAGGACACGATTTCAACAGTCCATCTGCATTTAAATGACACTCTTTTGAAGACAGCAATTCCACATTTTGTACAAAGACGACCCGCTGGTTTGAAAGAGGGGTCAAAGAGGCCATCTATGTCAAAATTGAACAGTCCTCTCTCAACAGAGGAAGAGGGATATGACATCATCTATCTTCAGTCTACAGCAGGGGTGTCAAACTGCCAGTCCATGGGCCAGATGCGTCATGCCGAAACTGCGCCCACTCCATTGCCGGCAATGGAAAAAAAGTCACAATACGTCACGTGATGTTGTGAGTTTGACACCCTTGGTGTGTAGCACAGTCCTTTCAACTGTTCCAAGAAGGCTCCACACCCATTCACACTACTCAGGTGATCCTAATGACACACATAAACTTCCAGGTGGCCTCAACGACTCTCTAAAACAGTGTTTCTCAACCTTGGCCATTTTAAGATATGTGGACTTCAACTCCCAGAATTCCCTAGCCAGCCATGCTGGCTGGGGAATTTTGGGAGTTGAAGTCCACACATCTTAAAATAGCCAAGGTTGAGAAACACTGCTGTAAAAGAATGCAACGGTCCGGCTGTCTCTTACTTTTCCCAAGCCTCTTACTTTTCCTAAAGTTTTTCCTTGAATGGTTTTTAAAAGTTAGTTATAAAACCTCCAATAGAATATGAGGGAATGTTGCTCTGAGAGTATAGATTGCATCTTCTCTAAACATTTTTTTTACCAGTCTTAAAAAAAGGAAAAACTAGGTTTCACCTCCTCCCCTTTTTTTGCTGTCATTTTTCTGAGCTAATCTTCAGTGTAACAGTAAGTAAATCTGCTCTAAAGAACATTTGAGCAATGGCTGAATACGCAAGCTGCTTTGGCCCTTTTATACTGTATGTTCCACACTTCGGGTGAGTTTCCCACTTTTGATGAATTAACTTATTGGTGCTGAAACTGTACTGTATACGTATACTCTTGATACCTAATTTTGATTTTGGTTTGGCCATTCTATAGAGTCTGTTTTTTTCCTTTTTTTGTCTTAAAATGCTGTGTTTTCCTTTTCTTTTTCAGCTTCTTGGCCATTTAATCATTGTGGGCAAGAAATGTGCAGCTGAATTAGGCCTGAGCAGAGGATACCGAATGGTGGTGAATGAAGGTCCAGATGGTGCTCAGTCAGTCTATCATGTGCATCTCCATGTACTTGGGGGACGCCAGATGGGCTGGCCTCCAGGCTAAGAATGGGAAGAAAAATGTTATCCTCCGTCTGTTGAATAGACTCCACACTTGTTCTGTCAATAATACCAAAACATTAATCTTTCTTGTGGAACACAGTTATAAATTTTGGCCATAAATCAATAAAAGTTAAGCTTAATGGTTCCTTTTTTTCCCCCACTTTCATATTATCTAACATAAATTTCTACAGTCTGAGACTCTGCTATATTCGGCTGTTAAAAGCTGTGGATGCAGCCACTAGAAACTTTCCAAAAGCTGTTTCTAAGTTGTAATGTTACTACCAGTATGTTAGAAAAGAAAGTGTGAGTTGTACTGGGAGTAATCACGTGTGTTTAAATTTTAATCTTTTTTCATGGTATTTGTTAAAGCAGAAGTGCACAGGAGTTACTTTGAAAGTAGCATTTTACTGTATACGCCTGGATGTTTTCCTTTTGTTTCTCAAAATACTGTTTTGTTTGCTGAGACTTAATGCAATACCCCCACACACACTCTGAAGAAAAACAATATATTCTAAAAAGGTGTAACCAAATAATTTTTACATATTGACTTAACAGTGCAAGGAGGTGTTACTAGGACAAAAGGGAGCAGCCTTTTTTTTTTAGTCATCCTCTGTTAATGAGCATTTAGAGGCTTGCCAAGCTTCCGGTGGTGGCCATTTTGTAATTAGACAAACTCCCTCTCAGGATATCCAATTCTGAATGCCCCCAACATGCTCAGCTTTCAAAATATCCACCCACCCAATAGGATTTAACTATTATGGATGTGCAGGTAAATCAAAATACCATTTCAGATTAAAAGAAAGATGTAACCATGTGCCAAAGATTATATGTTGAACTGGAATTGGATCCTTTGATCTGCATCTAGAATAATTTAGGGGCTGTTTTGTTCTGTGCATGTATCAAAACTCTTATTAGGGGCACAAGGGATGTAAGAACGAAAACAAAACCCAAAGATGTTGATGGCAGCTGAGCATAGAGTCATAGTCCTGAGATGGGTGGCCACAGAAATTGAACATTAATTTAAAATAGGGAGGTGGAAGTGCTGAGAAGAATAGTGGGATGGGACAGCTGGTGGGAAAAGGGTTCGAGTGATACCCTTGTAATAAGGAATAAGCAGATAAGCTAGTTCATCAACAGTGAGAGAAAATGGCACTGGCAAAGTTAGAGGGGTAAATGGGCCAATGGAATCTGTTGAGAGAAGAGGGAGAACTTGCAACAGTTTTGCCTTATTCCATTAAATCACTCCATTATTTTTCCATCATTTAAAATTAAATGTTCATTTTATTAGTGCTATGATCTGCTATATTTGTGCCACTTCTGCTATATTTGAAATAATTCAAGATTACATTTATACAAGATTCAGTCAGACTATAGTAGGGAAGCTTAAAACAGAACTACTTAATTTTTTGAGATGAAAATCAAAAGGATGTTACTTCTGCAGAGTTTTAGTTTTAACAGTTCATTATGAATGGTTTATTAGATTGATGTCCCACTTCAGGAGCATTCTCTCCAGGTTTTTTTTCAACCATAGCTAATTTAGTTTGGGCTGAAAAAGATTCATTCACCTAAAGTCACCCAGTGCACGATAAATACAAGTTCAAATTTGCAGGAAGATTATGCATTGAACTCTATACATGGAGAGGTTGTGGCAGCTTCTGTTTAATGATTGAAATATACAAATTGACCAGGTGTCTAAATTTCTGCGTGTAACTATGCTGCTTGTGCAGCAGTTAAAAAACACTTGAGAAGTCTGTCTGTGTGCGTTGTTACTGAATAACCTATTTTTGTAAGTCTGCACTTTATGTGATAGTATATTAGTGTGCATGATCATTAATTCAATTGCAAAGGCTTAGTACATAGACAAGTAGAACAGGATTATTTTTTCACAATGGGGAGAAAGAAATAGATTGAAAATGCCATTTGCAGATGGCAAACAGAAAATAATGGACTTCAAGTCAGGCATGGGGATTGAGAGTAAATGAAGAGATCCCTTAAATCTACTAATTATAATTAGAAGCCTGAGCTAGTAATAAAAATATTCCACTCCTCATCCCTGCCCACCCTGGACTTTTCCTTATCTAAAGAGCTTGGGAAGAAATGTGTACAATTTTTGCTGGTGTGTTCTTTTATTTGTGAATTACTAAACAAGATGTCAGAGGTGGCCTGCCTTGGACACTGCTTAAATTTGTCCAAATTTGTCTAATTCAGGATACCAATGAATGAAATACACAGTATGCACTACTTGTTTGATCATAAATTATTGAAGTCATGGCAAATAATTTATACAAATACTGAAGGACACCAAACAAAGAAGCCCAAACAGAGAAAACTCTCTTTATGGCTATGGAAAGCAACACAAACGAGACAATGGCGGTTGCATCAAAATGATGAAACAAGGATCACAATGTCACATTGCAAATTTCTCCCCTGACACAGATACATACAATGGCATCACATACAAAAAGAGCAGAACTTATGCCACAGCACTTACTTCATCATTTGCCTGTTCCCCACAAATTCCTAGGCTATGTTCAGTAGAAGAAAAGGAAAATTATGTTCTTAGATATTTAGGCTTATTTAATTATGAGAACCAATTTGGTGGTTAAAAGCATTGATCTGGAAACTAAGAGAACGTTAGTTCTTATCCTAGCTTAAGCATGAAGCCAGCTGATGAATTTAGGTGAATGGCTCTCTCTCAGTCCTAAGATGAAGGCAATCACAAGCTATTTCCAAAAATTTTGTCAAGAAAATTGCAGGGATTTCTCCAGACAGTTGCCAGGAGTCAAGCCTATCTTGAAGGCAGGAAAAAAAAAAACAGGCCAAGAAAAAATCAGTTGTGTCTTAAGTTTATTTGGAGGAGGAAGGAAACTTTGTTAATAGTGTAATAATAAGATATTAGACCAGCATGTGGAAAACACATATCAAATTCCCATGTTCACTAGTTTTATTCATTACCACATGCTTAACCCAGTCACCTGAAGATCTAGCAGATGCTAAATGTGGTTAAATATTTTTGAGGCTTCTGGTGTTGTGCGAATCTACTTTGTTTGGTTAGTTTATAGCTCGTAAACCTAGAAAATAGCTTAATTTTGTAATTTTTGAAAAAAATCATAAAAAATAATCGTGACTAAATCTGCAGGACTTCTGTCTCAAAAAAAATTGTGAAAATGAAAATTTTGGACAAAACCATACAGACAGGTTGCCTGTAATTATGAACAAAAATAAATGTTATAATGGCATCATTATTCAAGTTACCTTGAAGGGGAAAAGAAAATGTTTATTTTTTAAAAAGCTATATTAAACAACAAAGACTGGATAGAATCAGTGATACTTCCCCCCCTAAAACAGATCAATTAGGGGTGAAGAAGATGCATAAAATACAATTTTAGGTGTTCATTTTGGAAGCCATAATGCAAAGAAGTTGTATTAAAATGACATTTTAATGCTAATCATGTGAGGGAACCATATTTCCATTAACCATATTGACTTTTTTAAAATTAAGAATATTTTAATTTGCTTGTTGTTCCCATATAGGAGTTGTTCTAAAACATCAGAATAGCTTTTTAAATTTATCCAATTTTATATATGATATGTTTATAAAATGACAAAGCTTAATTTCCTTCTTGTAGTGGCAGAATTTATCAGCATGTCTAAAGCATTGTTATTTCAGATTGACCACACGAGGGCAGAATAAGATTAATTTTTGTGGTTCTCTAATGGAATTTCCTTACTGTAGTTGGAATTTGCTCAGAGACTGAAACTGGAATGAATAGTCTTGAACAGAGGTTCCCAACCTTTTGAGCCCCAGGGACCGGTTTTGTGAAGAGAGGTTTTTCTGCAGACTGGAGGGGGCGTGGATTCATGTACTGCCTGCATCCCATGGATGGGGCTTTGCATGGTTGTGCGGACTGGTTGCTGGCATGCCACGGACCGGTGCCGGTCCATGGACCGGGGGTTGGGGATCCCTGGTCTTGAAAATAAGAGCATAGCTGAAGAAACAGACTACACATTTCAGCAAATCACACAGAAATTTCACTGGAGAATGAATGCAAAAGACTATGAGTAATCTATACTAGATAGAATCTTATTATTAATGACCTTATATAAACAAAAATGTGAAATGGCAGCTGCTAGTTCTTTTTTTAAACATATTTATTCTTTTATCACCAAAGATAAAATACAAAACAAAAGAAAAAAAAACATTAACAAACACCCAACACTAACAACAAAGAGAAAAAAACCATGCGTACAAAAGAAGAAAAAAGCCACTGATACCCACCGTACAATTCTGAAAAACCTTGCCAAGAAAATTGCAGGAATTTGTCCAGGTAGTCTCAAAGAAATAGGCATGATTGAACACACACACATACAAAAACTAAAATAAAAGGTAGCTAAAATGCAGTTATTTTATCTAACATGATTGGTTCAAAATCCAACTGCTTTGGTAAAAAAACAAAGGAACAAAGGAAATCATATAGAATATGTCACTGCAGATAAGGTTTTATTTGTTTATAACATAATCTATTACGGCAATTAATAACTCAGTATTCATAAAGGTGGCATTTTGCTGTTTAATGGTATCAACCAGACTTTGCTGCAAGTATGGAAGATAAATTTATTAGCAATCACTTTCAGTTGGAATTGAGGTGGCCAAAAGTGTAATATGGTTGCAAAAAGAGCAAATGTAATTTTAGGTTGCATTAATATAAGTTTCAAAAAAAGTAGAGGAATGGGATTTGTATGATGAAAGCTAATCCAAGAAATGAATGCTAGTTTGAACTGAAGAAAGGCTTGATGGGCTTCAGAATCTCATTGGAATTCTAAACTGGAATTATTTTCAATTGTGTG
The DNA here is from genome assembly GCF_001527695.2 of Protobothrops mucrosquamatus. Lineage (NCBI taxonomy): Eukaryota > Metazoa > Chordata > Lepidosauria > Squamata > Viperidae > Protobothrops > Protobothrops mucrosquamatus. The sequence goes on along the minus strand of NW_015387737.1, from coordinate 184,778 downwards.
GTCAGAACAGCAAAATTAGGACAAATTCTATAGTAAAAATGGTCAAATCTGCACATGACTGCAGATTCCAAATCTGCACATGACTGAAAATGTAGATAAGATCTCAGAAACTTAGATGCTGGGTTCATATGAATTCCAAATAGTTCAACACAGAGTGTTCAACAATACATTTTTTAGAAATTAGCTTAAAGATTGTGATCATGAGGTATGGAGAGTAGAGAAGATGACCTTGACAGAGATACACAGAGATACACCCCAGGCAAAGAGGACTGAAGTATTTTTAAAGTCCAGAATAGCCAGATAACCTTCAGAAGCAGCTTAGGTAGACATATCTAATTCACTGAACCAGGAGGAGGAGGAAGAGAAATTGCACACTCAGACTTGCAGGTTTCTGTTATTACAGCCAATATCAATAAAAATACTTTTACCTTCCTGTGAAGTTGATTTTTGGTCTGCTCTCGCGGGTGGGCTGACAGGAAAGTATTGAAGAACTGTTTGAACTTGATTGGCATGAAGGTCAGGAGCTTTCGAGAAAAAGCAAATTGTTTAAATAGCTAATCAAAGTATTGTCCAGAAAAAAATGGATAATTTGCGAATCTTTAGAAGTTACTTTTGCCAGCAGGTGATCAAAAGATGCAGATATTTATACTAGCTTCCAATATTTACAATCAAAAGCATTTTATTGCACCTCCACTCCCTTCAGATTGTAGGTAAAATGAGCGCTTTCCCCAACTGTTCTAAGAGTTCAGAAATAAGGTTCTGAAGGTAGTAATCCCTGATGGTTACAGAATTCAGGAGCTGGTACTCATGGACTATATATAAAGCTATTCTTCTTGAAAAATAGTAGGAATATTGGCATAAGGGCAGTGATGGGATTCAAATATGTGAACAACCGGTTCTCTGTGTGGATGCCGCTTCTGGAAGTCCATTCTGGACCCGGGCAACAAAAAAATAGCTACCGGTTCTGCTGAACTGGTGTGAACTAGCTAAATCCCACCACTGCATAAGGGGATTCAAATTTTTCTATAGGTTCTTATCATTACATTTCTTTAAACAGGCCAAATTATATTTGACATTAGGTAGTGACATTTTGTGTGAATCAATAAGATTGATTTTGCAGTCATAGAACTGACAGGGAGGACAGTTCTGTGATTCTTCCTTTGTAAACACATCAAGGTAAAGGATTCCCTGTCCAGTTGTGTCCAACTCTAGGACACGGTGTTCATCTCTGTTTCTAGACTGAGGGTCCCAGCGTGAAGACAATTTCCGTGGTCATGTGGCCAGCATGTTATCCTTCCCACTGAAGTGGTACCTATTTATCTACTTGCATTTGCATGCTTTCAAACTACTAGAAGCTCATTCTATTGTGCAGCACTCGGGTCTTGAACCCTGGCTGTCAGCTTTCCAGTTGACAAGTTCAGCATTTTACCTGCTGAGCCATCTTGCTGGCGCAAACATATCAGAATTATCCATATAGTCAACAGGGTAAGTTGGAGAGTGCACTTGCTGAATGAACAGGAAGTCCTTGTAATCTATAAGTTTTGCATTCTGGGAAATCAAAGATAATGTCATCATAGATCCAATGAATATGTGGATTGTAGCTAATCAATTGCCAGGACTTTTAAATACAGTGTGGAGTCTAATAAAATTGTAGGGCTCCTGATACTGGTTAATGCTGAATTGTACAATGTCTGAGCACTCTGGGATGGGTCCTGAACATAAGTGTAAATCATCAATAATTTCAACATGAATAGGAAGTTGAGTGGCAAAGCCTATTTTTGTGAGTCATCTGAATCAATGATGCCAAAATCTACTATGGCCTACAGTTGTATCCTGTGCCATACTGGCTTTCTAAGGTAATAGGGACAATTGAACATTGTCGTATAACCTCACATGTCTGGGCCATCATGCAGGTTGTTCCAGTTTCTGAGTCTCGAAGGCTGGAACTGTTTCATTACCTAACAAGTCATACATCTCCTCATGAAAAATGCCTTTTTGCTCACAATGACATTTTGTTATGCCTTGGTAATGATTTTAGCAGGGTATTTATGCATGAAGTCAGGTTCTCCATATGTGCATTGGTATAACTTTTATCAGGTTCTGCTACTTTATAACTTATTCAGTTAGGTTATAAAGTCCATCTTGTATGGGTAGAGGATGAATGAAAGAATTGTGGCATCTTTGCTTTCTTCCCATACTCAATTCTTCAAGTCTTCCATCAATGCTCAGACAGTTCTTGATTAATGCTGTCACCTTTTTGGGATGCCTTGATGGATGAGTTCATCTTGCCATAGTCTGTCTTTAAACTGGTCAGTTAAGCTTCTTCCATTCTTGCCTATAGCTTCATTTTTGCCCCCAACACTAACCCTCTCATAAGTGATGGATTTGTTGGCTGGCAGTCACTTGCTTGATCAGCTCCTCAAAGGTAGCTCTTAGATGTGCTACAAAAATTCATGTAGTTATTTAAACCCAAGCTATTCTGAATCAGAAAGGGGTTAATCAAGCTGTCAGACTTCTTCAACAGGATTTGGCAATAAATTATAGTAAACTACACTTCACAGTTTTAGGTCAATTTTTCAGCCTGACTTGGCAGCAGGCTAATAGTCATGCTTCAGCTAGATTAAGATCTTTATTGCAGACAAGAATTCAGTCATATACAACAGTTGATTGTCTACTTAGTGGAATGATATAAGGATTCTTCAATGTATTTTCAAGGATTTAAAGCCAAGCATTCTTCCTCTCATCCTTTCATATATATATTCAATTCTGTGAAGAAATTGATATTATCTTTTGCTTAAGTGAATGAAGGACTGTGCACTAAAAATGCTTCTCACTTTGACTCAGGTAAAGCTGAAAAAAATCTAGAAAATTCTACAAGCTCACCACTGATTTGGCACATTGTATTAATATTTATGATTTTCCTATAACTCCAAGTAATTGTGAAAGGTTATGTAACTATATCTGTCTGAAATTGGATTTGAAGATACCAAGTCAAGACTGAATTTCTCTTTGGTTTTCTTATTTTTAAAATATCTTTTATTAAAAGAAGATTTTACAAATATGTTTAAGAAAAACTAGAGAAGAAATAGAAAAATAAAAAGATGATAAAAGAGTAAATGAAAAAGTGAAGAATATCTAAAAAGCAACTCTTTTGGAATATTTAATAGAAACAAAGGAGGCAATAGACACAGTTTGATGTAGTGGTTAAAGCATGAGGCTAGAAACAGGAGAGATTGTGAGTTCTATTCTTGCCTTGGGCATAAAGCAGCTGGGTGACCTCGGGCCAGACACTCTCCCCTTAGAACAGGGGTCCTCAACCTTAGCAACTTTAAAACTTGTGGACTTCAACTCCCAGAATTCCTCAGCCAGCAAAGCTGGCTGAGGAATTCTGGGAGTTGAAGTCCACAAGTCTTAAAGTTGCCAAGGTTGAGGACCCCTGCCTTAGAAGGAGGCAATGGTAAACCACTTCTGTAAAATTGCCAGGAAAACTGCAGGGACTGGTCCAGGCAGAAGTTAAAAAGCTGACTTGAAAGACAAATGACAGCATAAATTACACATACTTTACACCTATGTAATACCTTGACTATAACATCAATATGTGTAAAGAGAAAAACTTGGAAATAATAGATACACATTTTAACATGGCGGGAAAGTCTAAAAAGTAACCTTTCAGTTGGTCCCCAGCATGAATTATTCAGAGAAAACTAAGCACTACTCTATCCCATACTTTATCTTTAAACTGAACTTGACTTAGGCAATTTTTCAAGTAGATACCTTCAAATGAAGAACTGCAAAATAGGACCTATACATCAATAGCATTGCTACTTCAAAAGTAGTTTTCTGAAAAGGAAAGCAAGAACCAGGAGTTCCAAAACTAGAGATAAGTGTTATATAATCATTTCATATCTATCTGATTCAAGATACCCTTGAGAATATAAACTTTCCTGCTGAATATTTAACTGCTGTGTGTGAATAGCTTTCTTCTGGTCTACAATAAATAACTGAGCCATGTTGGTGAGTCTTCTGCCAAAACAGGCTGAGAACTTGAGCTAAGTGTCAGGAGATTTTACTGCCCAGCTTGTCTGTAAAGCCTAACACTTCACATTTCTTTTGCATTATTTTTTTTGTTCTAATATAAATAAAGAGAAAGGATTTCAGTATAAGAAAATATATGTAAATCAAGGTTAAACTTTGGAGCTCTGTTGTTTGCTTGCAGACATTTTATTGCCTAAATAGAGAACATTATGTTACCTAGCCAGGTAATGAAATGTACCAGTCTCAGGGAAATAACTAGTCTCAGGGAAAAGACTGACAAAAGAGTTTTCAAATGGAATCAAGTTGTTGGCTAAAGCTGTGAAGAGAATCCAGTCATTCTGGAACGCTTCACAAAATTGCCATGATTAAATGCTAGCACGGTATGTGTAGGATATTCACAGAATATTCATTCTGTGCTTAAGGGCCTCTGTTGGGTTGACTGTTGAAAATAAAGCTCTTTTAATAAGGAATGTAACTGTGGACTACACTGACAGTTTTTTTTCCCTCTGACAGCAAAATGAGCAGAAAGAAATTCCTCCTGAGATCCAGATGTGAGACAGGTACTGTAATTATCTCAGATGAGTGCATACTGTTCCTAGAGTGGGAGTTAAGCCACTTGTGGTAAAAGAGAAGTGCTGAAAGTCTGCATTTACATTTTGCTACTCAGTTGTCACTGTACATTCTACAGAGCAACTTATAGATATTGCCTTGATAGCCTTGTTGTATCAATGCAAGCTTGAGCCTGACAAACATTAAAGCTGTGTCTCTCTGCAGTGATCCTGAAGCAGCCAAACTATAGCAAATGAGGCAATTCTGGAGTACATTGCTAAGGAACTTATTCTGTAGATAGTCTCCCATTATACTGTATGGCTGGAACATTACTCTTAAGTAATAGGCATTTGGAGACAGTTGAGTAAAGGACATAAATTCTGGATCAATCTATACTGGAGCATGTTCTCCATAAATATACTCTCCATTTATCATTAAGTTCAGGATCAAGGGAGTGGGAATGGAATTTAAATCCTGTTTAGGAGAACCAGAAAAGGACACTGTACTATTGATTTAAGTAGTCTTTACATCAATCATAAAATATGCCCCTATATTTACAGAGGAACTGTGCATAGCATTTATTGTCTGAGTGCTATATGTCAGTCAGGAAACTCTTTTCTACTAAATTTAATACTGAAATGCAAAAAAGACCTAGTGGCAGTAATAACTGTTTTACATTTCAAGATACATTTTATGCTTTCTATCAAGTGCAAGGAACCAGAACAATTTCTTGAACAGGCCAACGCAGTTTCTTTATTGTTGGTCACTTATTTTACAAGAATCTTGCCAGACTGGCTGCATTCTCTTGGGAATCAGTAGATAAGACTTCATTAGTTTGGTCTATGACTTTCCTTGCTTGCAGCAACTCCGTGCTGGCATGCCTCTTTATATTTCTCCTCATCTTTAGCTGGTGGATCCACCACATCTTCTCTGTGAAGGGTCCTTTATCTTGGCATACCTGATTGTTGGATTGGAACAGTGCTGACAGAGAGCTTCTACTTGCCCCTCTCTACACCCCAGTTCCTCAAAAGAGTTTTGAAGAAACCCTATTAACAACTGCATTTCCACTAATCTTGAGTTGTTCAGCATTCCCCCCAACTGACTAATATGAGAGTACAAACTATCATTCACTCAGTACTGCATTTTCCATTGGCCCTTTGGTGATTTACAAAGAAATCCTAGTGGTTGTTATGAGGGACAGCTACCAAGCCATATTTACTCCATTTTTTTTTAAATTGTAAAAAGAAAATAGTGTCTCAACATGGTGCTATGGCAGCTGAACCTCTAGAGCAGTGGTTCTCAACCTGTGGGTCGGGACCCCATTTGGGGTCGATCGACAATTTCACAGGGGTCGCCAAGCAAGGCTGTCCGCCATTTTTTTGTCCGCCATTTTTTCCCCCTTTTCTGGCGGGTGCCTTACCTCCCTTGGGCTGGGCCAGCTGGTGGTCGGCCTGCTCCGTCTCTGCCGCTTGCCAGCTACGCCTTGGCCGGCGCAGGGGGAAGAACCACGCATGCACGGTGCTCCCGGGCAGGGAAAGTCCTCGACTTATGACCGGTTGGGTAGTCCTCGACTTACGACCGGTTTAATCCTCGACTTACGACCGGTTTAGTCATCAACTTACGACCAGTTTAGTCCTCGACTTATGACCAGTTTAGTCCTCGACTTACGACCGGTTGGGGTCACGGCATTAAAAAGGTTGAGAACCACTGCTCTAGAGGAAACTGGAAGTAGCTTTCTTAAGTATGGCTTAAGTGAACAACTAGGGTGATGAGACAATTCTAGCAACGGTAAAATGACCCATTTAAGAAGCTCTGCTTAAGCATTTTAGGTGGAAGTATTATATAAAGTCATGGAGGTGACCTTGGGGAAATTAAGAAAACAACAATGACTACCTAAACAAAAACATATTTTAAGCCTCGGAAACAGCAAACCTGGAGAAAGACGTTTAGATTGACTCTTTCCTAATTCACTATAGTATAAGAGGAAGAAGGGAGGGAAAAACCTGGTCAGGCTTTCAAGATTGTTATTATCACCAATAGAATCAATATACAGTAATTGGAATTGCGAATTCTCTTTTCTGACCTGGCTCACTGCAAAGTGTGGCAAATATTGCTTGAACTGTGATTTCAGATACCCTGATGGTGGAGATCAATTAGCTGATGTGCTTAATAAAGATAACAACAGGAGATTATTCTGGTTCAGAGAAGATTCTGACTACAGTGCAAAGACTTCACCTACTAGAACCCTGATTATATTTGGATTTACCTGGTGAAACCTAAGGGAAAAAAACATTAGGAATATGTGCATAAAGTATTCATCTGTTTGTTCTGAAAGAACCTTTTTGTATAAACTAAGCCTTCACTATAGTTTTCCATCCATCATCTCAGTGCCTCCTCCTAGAGTACTTATCATGAAAGCAGACAGATACAGTCTCAGTTGAAGTATCTGTTCATCCGTGTCAAGGACTTTCTGTGTAAGGTTTACATATTGCTGCTGCTGTAGTTATTAGGTGCTATTCCCCCCCCCCTTTACTTACATTATGCTCCCACATACTGGCATGTAGTAGATGGCCTTTGATGGGCTATGCCTTTTTTGAAAAAAAGAAGTGGAAGATATTTTCCCCATTTTCAATAGTATAAACTGAAAGACTATAAGATGGAGCTACTCAATTTTTATTCTGCTGCATGTTTCAGCAGCTGAGCGATGTGATGTTATATCCTAAATCCAGATCCTGGAGTAATGCTTTTGCCAAATCCTAAATCTGTATCTCTCAAGCATAGGATTGCACTTGGAATGACTGCTAATACTCTATGTAGCCTGGTTTTTACAAACTTGGAAATAGAACTGCATATTAGGTTGCCATGCCAAAGGTACAAATCAGTCTGCTTGAACAAGGAACAGTTCAGCTTGTGTTGATGTTGCTATAGTTACTATGGAGCATAAAACATCTAGTACAACAAATAGTCTTAAAATACACTGATTCCCCCTTTATTTTAATTCTGAATACATCTAACAGCAGGTTTTAACACCCTGCTGAAAATTTTATCACCCAAACTAAAATTTGAAACGATGCCTTTTGCATGTAGTCCTGAGACTCAAAGTCAAGGTCAGGGTCACCTGTTCTTTAGACAATTCTACATTTCTCTTAAAATAGTACTTTAAAGCATTATTTTATTTTTTTCCACCTTGCTCTCTTACTGTTACTATGGACAGCTTCTAGTTTGGCAACCAGTAGGAAATATTTTCTTGTTAAAAGAAAAACAGAGCATGTCAAGGAATCACTGGAGATGTTTTTGGGGAAAGCATTATTGGTTCTTCTGACTCAGTTATTTCTTCCTTTTGAAAATAATTAGCAAATGATTCTTTAATATAGTCAGCTGGGTTATCAGTTTTGCTAATGATATTGGATGAAATGAATTCTTTGAAATATAGAGAACTTTTCTGTCTTTTCTGGGAATGAATTTTTGAGCGTGCTGACAACACTTTAGCAGTCAATCCTGCTTCCTTTTTCTTATAAGTCTATTGTTTTATCATAGAGAATATAATACAGAATGGTAAAACAAACAAACAAAACATAACAAAACAGAAACATACATTCAACTCTAACCACAACAATTTTTTCAGCTTGCTGAAAAGACTTTAGAAGTCAATCCTGCTTCCATTCAGAAATAAGTGGAAATGAAGTGAATTGAGGATTATTTATATACCCTTAGACAAATCTACATCTCAACTACTTTATCCAACTCTACACCTCTTGAATGTGTTGGACTATAACTCGCAAAGGTACGTCTGGTGGGAAATGATTGTTTAGTTATATTTGGAAGATATTAGGACGAGAAAGACTGAATTTCATATCAAAGTTGGGAGATGCCATTTATTTAGTTTAGATACCTAAGAAATTCAGTTCCCTGCCTGAGCTTGATTAGGAAAAAGAAAGAAGAGAGTAGAATATTCTTCCCAGAGCAAAATCATTTAAAAAGGGATTTATGGCATCTCTGGACTTGCAAAGTAATATAGTATCCGCAGTATGATAGTACTGCAGTATAATAGTTTTGGAGATCTCTGTGTTTATAAAATATAAGCTGGCACAATGAAAACCATACATTTTTATTAAGATAAGTGAACCTCAGTATGCCAGGGTAATAGATTATCATAGCTCATCCATCATAGCTATTGTACTTTCATTTACCACGTAACATTTACAGATATTGTAAATATCTCCTCCCACATCTCACTTTTCAAACCCTCTGTAGCTTTAGATGAATCACACATTCCTCCCCAACTAGTCTTGGTACTAAAAATGAGAGTTTTGGTGCAGTGTTGGCATCACATTACCGCTTTCTGAGCAACAGTCAAAACTTCTAAAATATTAATTCATTTTCTATATAGCAAGTTTTTTAAATGAAAAGAATATTAAAATTCCTTGTCAAATATAATCGGGTCCAAGGGAAAATGCCAATAAAGGATTTTCATCTGAAGGATTAGTTTTACATTTAATTAGTAACTTCCAAGCCAATCCTGAGACTTGGTATGCTAGCAAACAAAGAGAGAGTGTTGGCGATTGGATTAATTCCTGAACCCTCACACTGTGTAGACACATTCAAACAGAAGCCATCCAGTGGCAGTGATGAATGACAACGTCATCGATGGTGGATGAATGTATATATGTATGTATATGAAAATATCTGCAGAAATCTTCAATTTATGTTTGTGTGTGTGTGTGTGTGTGTATGAAATTTAAATGTACTTTTGGTTTGAGAATTTTTTTATTAAGTAAAGCAATATTTACTAATACAAAAATAAAATACTGTTTGGGAAAGTGCTTGTTTTATTTCAGAACAATATGTGTCTAACACAAAAAACTAACTATACAGAACAACATTGCAATCAAAGGGGATTTTTCCTTCTTATTTTCTTACTTATTCTCCACAAAAGGAAGCTAACCCGACATCTAAAGGTGGGGAGGAACACGCATGACTGTTTTCATGTCTTATTTTAAAGTCAGCATGAAATTAATTAAAGAAAAATATACAGCAAACAGAGTATTCGTTTTAAACGCACTCTTCACCTCCCTGCTAATGAAAAGCCTGCTGAAAGCCTGCTCTGGAAGATGTCAGATGCTTTCAAGTAACAGACTGTAGCTGAATTTGTAAATACTTGGCAAATATCCTACCAGACACAAACTTCAATAGCTAGCACAGACAAATACATAATGGTGGTATACGGCTTCTGGCCAGATATAAATTCATTTATATTTTAATGAATTAATGCAACTGCACATGGTTAATTTTTATTATTTAAAGTAATACACACAAACATACATATATACATGCATATACATTTCTGTACTTTATTGATTATCTAAATCCATAAAAAATCTGGATTTTTTGCAGATATTAATATTACTTTAAATGCAAATGTCAGCTAAACCTATTTAAGTCATCTTTGTTAACTGGCTCTTTAGCCCTGATGATGTTGGGAGTTCCCAACGAAAGCTTGGCGGTTTTAGTAAAGTATTTTTTTACTTAAATTCTCCTGGTGGTCGTATGTTATTTATCTTGAGTATATATATTCGCGGGTGTTTGTATGTAGGCATAAGTTACCCGGGCTGCTTAATTTCCTAGAGGTCTGTAATACTATGCCTAAATATTTAAAACATTTAACTTGCTCTAATTCATGGGAACCAATGTCCACTTGTGCCTTTGTCTTTTGTTGAAACAGCCCCACTAAACTTTAGATTTATCATAATTGCTTATTAATTGTTTCTCATTATAGTAGTATGCCAGGGTTCCTAATGCCCACTTCATGCCTCACTGAAGACAAGGACAAAAAGAGCTAATTCATCAGTGTATAGTAGTACTGGGATATGTTTATTGGCTAATTTAGGAATATTGACATCAACTGTCTGATTGGAGAGTTGATATGTACAGTATGTTAAAAGGCAACAGTGCTAAAATACATCTTTGTGTCACCCACTTGACAGTCTGGATAAAGTCAGAAAGATCCCCTTCCCAATTAAATCTTACTCTAAGGTTGTTTTTATCATAAAGCTTATGAATTGGGAGCAAGAGTCTTTTGCCTATGGAGGACCTGCTCAGAATGTCCCAGAGTCTAATCCTTGATATTATCCAAATCTGTGTTGAAATTAATGAATTTGCATATAGATTCAAGTCAGAGTGGTATATTTTTCCATTAGATACTGAAGCACTAAGCAAAATCTTATACTGGGTTGTCCTGGTTGAAATTCTGCAGTGGCACAAGCTTTTATGAGCTACATCTACTGATGATACAGCTTTTGAATAAAATTTGTTAGCTGGAAAAATTGCTTCTAGACACCTTCTGATATAGAGAATTATAGTGTTTCTCCTAAACATGCATGCTTTTTGACTATGCCAAATCACTATTCCCACTAATCTGCCTACAGCTTCTGCATCTATCCTTACATGCTTGAAATATAAATATGAAACATGCATCAAATGTTCATGTGCAAACACAAACATTTGAGTTCTATTGTTGTTGGTGTCTTTGCTTATATTGTTAGCAGTGTGTCAGTGCATATAACATACTCATTTTCTCCAGTGAGAGTAAGCTTTTAAAAAAATTAATCTCTGACATATTTTAAATTATGAAGTTTTTTATTCCCCTCACACAACGGACAGAAAAATTTATTGTTAATGTATGCTGGTGACATGGCTATTATTTTCTTTAGTGAGATTGGCCTTAGAAGATTAATGGCCAGACTATCCCTTTACTATGAGAAGGGAAAAACTGAAGATAAATTATAATAAAACAAAGGCAGTAATTTTGGGCAAAAGTAATATTAGACACAGGTGGACAATTAATGTCCAACAAAAAGAGCCCTTTTTAGAATGTCTGGGCATCACTTTTCCTAAGTCCCTTTTATGGAAAACATGCTTGGAAAACATGTCTTGGCAACTGTCTTGGCAACTCCCCAGCATATAGGGGTGCTAGTCTGATATTTTTTTATTCTAAAGGAGGGAAATTGATAGTCCTGCAGTTAAAATATTCCAAGATAAGGTAACAGTCCAGATGCTGCATGGGGTTGAGATTTGGGGTGGGACAAGAAGGTCATTGTCGACTTCTGGTTCCAGGTCGTGGCACTGGCGGTCAGGCGGAGAGAGTCGTCTGGTTTCCCTTCGCCGGTAGACCCTTAATAGGGTCGAAAGTCGCCCTGGAGGACTCTCGTCAATCGCGGAAGGGCGGCAGCTCCTTCAGCGGTCCGAGGCACCTGCTTAGGGCTGACGGAGAAAAGATCGGCCATTAACATGGTCAATCACTTAGCCGCACCAGCCGAAAGTCAGAAGAACATCTAAGCATAAAGAACCACCGTGGAAGATCCGGGTGAGACCTTTCCTTCCCTCTTTTTACCCTAACTATCTCCCTGTGAAAAGCTTTTGGAACTATTTCCCTGCTTTGAGAGAGCGGTGTCTGTTTACTGGGGAAAAAGAGCTCTGGAAACAAAGAAAAATAATTAATTTTTATTGACTATTTTTATTCTTGGATACTCTGGGGTCCTGAAAAAATTCCTACTATTGAACTCTATTGCTCTACTCTTTATTACTTTATCTACTTATTAAGCTGGAGAATATTGTTTTTTTTACTTTTACTTTTACTTTTTTTACTTTCCTAACTGGATAAAACTGGAATCTGGAAAAAAGATTTTAGAGCCTACTGGGGACATCTTGTGGCTGACACTGTAATTGTACTTCCTCTTTGATTTTGAGGCTGGGTTTGACCTTCAAATTATTATAAAAGGGAAAAGATAAAGGATTGGAAACAGTTGGTGAAACTGCTTACTAGAAACTGTGGAGGTGGATATTGGCTGACTGTTAGTAAATATAGCCTCCACTAAAAGACTAAAAGATTATTTCACCACTGAAATGGAGGAATTTACCCACAGCTTCACTATAAGCTTATACTGGAAAAAATCTTGGCGGTTATGGAGCAAATGAACTCTAGGATGAATACCAAAGATGATATTCCAGAACTACAAATTGAATCTCAAATTTTAAATGATCAACTTACAGGCCAAGAAATAATAGAGGAGGAACAGATTAACTTCAAAGAGGCCTGTATGCAACAACACATACAATTTAATGAGATGGAGAAATGTCATCCACAACTTAACTATAAACTTATACTGGAATTTTTTTTTGAAGCTACTGAGCAAGTGAATTCCAAAATAACACCAAAATTTCAAACTGATTTCCAGACTTCAATTGACTACTCTATAAGTCAAAAAACAACAGAAGAGGAACAAATCAACACAGAAGATGACATTACACAATCCTATGTACAACTCACTGAGAACTTTGACGACCAAAGAATGACTTTAATTAAAACACTTGCAATGCCAAAAGCAACAGGAAATGATTTGCAAATACGAGGTATTGAAAACTGTGATAACTAGTAAGCAAAACATTGAACAAAACTGATAATACTACTCAGACGATACTGGAAGAAGGAGAAAAGAAGTACGACCAGACTGAATTGTTGATAAACACTCCTAATCAAACACTGAGATTTGATGATATAGAGGCTTTTTTATGGAAACCTGTCTGGCACAAAAAGAAAGCCAGAGTTAGATTTAAAAATGAGACTTAAAATTTTACTTAATGGGTTAAAAAGGCTTTTAGAGATTTTGACTGATTTAATACCAATTGAGATGAATTATTGACTAGATTATAGTTTGGAATTGTAATAAGGAAAAGATTTTATATAAAGAATTATTAGGATAAGAAATAGAAATGTATTTTTGGTTTTTGGAGTAATATTTTTATTTTAGGTATGATAATCACTTTGTAATGGAAGGAAAACAAGAAAATTGATTGTGATAAAGGAAGACATGGCATTAATAAATGAATTATTAGAATAAGAAATAGAATATATTTGGGAAATGTAAGAATGTAAATGTTGGAATAATATGTTTATTTTAGACATAATTATTATGTTATGAAACAAGGGAATTTAGGAATACTCGAAGTGTAAATAATATGTTTATTTAAGGCTAAATTGGATTATGGTAATTGTAAGTTAGTAAAGCTTGAAAACAGGATTTGGACTTATATAGGTGAAATGCTATTGATAATTTTTTTGATTGATTGAACTTTATTTAGAAATGTATTAATTTGAATATGTTATATTAATTGAGGGAAATAGAAAGGGAATCTTTAAAGAATGAACCTGAGCTATATATGTACGATTTTGTTTTTGGATGATTGATTACCCCGTCACCACGTTGTTTCCCAAGCACCTTGATGTAAAAACTAAAAAAATAATAAAACTTGTTTAAAAAAAAGAAGAAGGTCATTGTCCAATTGGAAGCAGTCCAAAACAACTTCAGAAGGAAAGTCTTGGTCTTCCCCTAGGACACCCTCATTGCCTATTTAAGAATGCAGGTAGGGATACCTTTCATTGCAGTTAAAATATATCTTACATTGTTGGGGCACTATAAGAAACTAGAAGGCCTTCAAGATTCCCATCTTGCCAACTCTGCTTTCTCCATTACACAGCTGGAAACTAATGGACCAAACCCATTCTACATGTGTATTCTCTACCATCTTTGGGAGAATTTAGATCTTAGAACAGATCTAAGGAATAGGGAAAATATTAGAGATTGACTTTTTGAAAGGGATGCTTATAAAGATGCCACTGAGGTACAATCATCCAAATTTTCATCTTGGTATCGGTATTATAAAAATTATAGAGGCCTTTCCTTCTGCTGTACTTGGTTAACATATCCAGTGCTACAATGAGTAGGGCTTTAGCATCCCTTTGCTTATACCCCTCTGTATATATTAAAGAAGCTTTTATAACCTCCTGTTGAATAACACTCAGTGCTTGTGGTGTTGGTAAATGGAGGACGTTCTCCATTATGTCCTCCACTCCCCCATTTGCAATGAGATCAGAGGCAAATTATTAATGGTAGGTGAACTCAATGGTTCTGACAATGAAAAATGGAACTATCCTCTTGCAGATGTTTTTTCCAACTGCCAGCAACCCAAGTTGCTACTTTTGCTCTGCTGTTCTACCATCCTCCAAAGGAGTATCACACTGTTTGATTCAATTTGAATATCAGAAGCATAATTTGCTGCCTAAAAAAAGAAATCTTTACACTGAACCATTGAAATTTCTTTGAATGTTACAGTTAAATCCTAGTTCAGAAACAACTGGCATCCCATCACTGCTTATGATAGCATTTCTTGCACCTAAATTTATAGACACATCTATGTACTAGCAAATACAATAGAAAACTTGTTGATTTATCTAGTACTTACACTTTCATCTGTCCAGCTGACAGTGGTACATTTCAGGCAAGGATTACATTTATTACTTATCTGAGCTATCAGTAATAATATGACAGTTCTTCCAGACATAGATTTTATTAGGTAGCCACTTTGTCACAATCATGGATTTTTATGGGGGTATCCTGACAATGTTATCTTCTAATTTTAAAGGCCTCTGTTGTTCAATCATTTTTCTCTCAGCAGAATATCCATTCCAAAGAACAAAACATGTTTTTTTTTTTATCAATAGCATGAGGTGATGTTGTCTCCATAAGCATCCTTACTTAAGTTTCAGATCATGGAATATTTTTTTTTATTAAAAGAACATAATACAGATTTTAAACTAGTCTTAGTCAATTATTAGACACTATATTTTGACAGGGTTCCAGCAGGCCAACATTATGTTTATTAACAAAAGGCATCCATCATCAAACATTTTCTATTATGAGGTGATAGAGGTTTTTTTTTGTCTCTCCCTTGACATCCAAAGTGGTAGTG